>NW_026067972.1:254302-263339 GCF_014885135.2 Alexandromys fortis | reverse complement strand
CGGGGAAGAGTCAGAAATCTTTAATAAATAAATAAACAAATTAAAAAATCCTCTTTATGCTGGAGAGAAAGGAAATTTTCCAGAGACTTCAAAGGGCCATTCAAAGAACCATTTGCATCCTTCAGAGCTGACGCTGGGAAAGAAAGCAAGAGTAATTCACAGTAATGGTAGAATGGTGGCTTCACACAAGATGGTGTCCGGGTGTAGAAGCATTAGAAATGTCAGTCCAGACTGAAAACTTGGCTTTCATTCTACAGCATTTTCACCCCTTGGGGGCCTGCTTCCCACCAAGGTTATCTTGCGAGCAGGGTCCTTGCTTGCTCATTCTCAAATGTTCAGTTAATGAGAAAGAAATATGGTAAAGTAAGTTCCAGATTTGATGTGGCAAAGATTCTATCTTTACCCATACAAAATTAACCAAATATTAACTACTTCTTTAGTCGATAGATGAAACACCCAACCAAAAACTACTTATGAAAGGGATATGTGTTTCCTTTTGGCTTCCATTATGGAAGGAATATAGACTGTCAGGTCAGGGATGGTAAGATGGCAAAAATGTGAAGTGTCTGGTCACATTGTGTCCATAGTTGTAAAGCAGGGGAGGATAAACATCCTGCCATGATAGTCAGTATCCTTTCATAGCAGAGCATGGGGTCCATACAACCCCCACCTAATACGATGGAATATGGATGGGCCTCATCTTGTTCAGGTCTTTTATATACAGGTCTTGTAACCACCGTTTCTGGAGTTCATGAATGCAGTGGCTATGACATTTTCAGAAAATAGCAAGCATTTCACAGCACTCTGCCCACACACCCATGGCTGCTATAATTTTTTTTTTTTTCGAGACAGGGTTTCTCTGTGGTTTTGTAGCCTGTCCTGGAACTAGCTCTTGTAGACCAGGCTGGTCTCGAACTCACAGAGATCTGCCTGCCTCTGCCTTCCAAGTGCTGGGATTAAAGGCGTGTGCCACCACCGCCCGGCCTGTTATAATTTTTTTTTTAATACTATTTGCTGTGATCGCTCCTGAGACTTAGATGGAAAGTATACATGGCCCAATTCAGGAAGAGTTCTTAAGTTGCTTGTTCTAAGTACTTACTGCTACTAAGAACAAGTTACTGGTCAATAAATTGATCAACATTCACTGGAAGATGAAATTTATCTATCCATCAACACTAACCTATAGACATGAACATAGGTTTTTGCTAAGTGGGAAGATTTGATATTACATTCATGTAGCAAAGCATCAGCATTAGGTTCATCCCTAGTGAATTTAACTTTTCTATCCATGGAATTTCTTTTTTTTTTCATATTCAGTCTGGTTCTCCAGTTCATAGAATGGTGCTGTCCATATTTAAGGCGCCTTTTCCAAACTCAGCTGACTTAGTCTAGAAAAACATCAATATTATTCAATTACTTTCTTTTTCATTTTATTTATAGCAGTGTCATAATCATCTATAATAATTTCTGGTATAGCAATCACTTAGAACAATGTATATGTCCATTAGTGCTTTATAAATGCTTGTTGAAGTAATGTCAATTCAAAGCTTTGCCCAGGATACTAGAGGTTTAGTTAGCAGTGGAGTTGCAATTCATTCTTTCCTTTTAGAACACTCAGTACACACAGGAAGAAAACATCCTGCCTGGTCAAATCTTGAAAACCTTCAATTGATAGATCTGCTAAAACAGGACTGTAATTTGCAAGCAGAAGAAAATGTGTCTGTGAAATGCTTTTAAGATGTTCTTGGTTTCTTTTGTCTCACAGTGCACAGTCATTCATTTTTTTATATTTATGGGATACGGCTTCCTGAAACATCTCATATAAGGTCTTTAATTTAGGGGAACAACAAGGAAGCTTTTGATCATCAGAATTGCTCCCTTTTAGGTATGCACTGTGAGTTCATACACCATTAGAAAGCTCTCAGGACACATCTAAGCCAGAGAGTATCCTAGTGTTCCAAGACAGGCCCTGATATTGTGTCTTTCAAATTAAAATTGATCATTTGTGCTGCCTTGTCTGATGATTTGGTTAACACAGTAATGCTCAGGACAGGTTGATGACCTGAGGCTACTTAGCAACATAGAACACATGAGATTGGAGGGAGGATGAGGCTGAATTTCCTGTCGTAAACAGGACCTACAGCTGACAGGACCTGAGAACTGTTGTAATTGCCTTTTTAAATAGCTCTCTTGTGCAGTCCAATTTAATTTCACAATTAGGATTGCTTTACAATTATACTGTAAATCAGATATTGCTTAGAGTTTATGTAATTATTTTGTTGAGTAAGAAGTAAAAAGAGCAGATAATAAACTCATGAGCAAGACTTTGAGGATAGATAGATTTCTGGAAACTAATTTCGTCTTTAAAATCAAACAAGGTTGCAGGTTCTGAAGCATTAAATTTCACATTTGAAAGATAAAACTATTCTCCCTCAGTGCAACTTTGACTCCAAATAAATAGTTATTCTAGACCTTCATTGATCATTAATTCAGTACCACCATTAAATATAGTTATAAATAGTAATCAACGGTATTCTACATATATTTACAATGTACCTTTAAAATATCTCAGTCATTTACAGTCATAAATTTATTGGGGAAAAGTCCCAATTTCATTGATTAAAGCACTAAATTTGTAAATTCAGATAATTTGATTCTAAATATATAAAAATGTCATTATTAGAGCTCAAGGTCAATGCTTCTCAATGTTAGGAGTGATACACACAGTAATTTAAAGCCTGTTCACTCAGGAAAATAAATGCTTCCACATAGATATATTCTATTTAATTTTTTATTAATAAATGTGCTGTGAATAACAAAGTAAAAGTATTATTAATCCAAGAACAATCACACATATATCTAGTACATTGTAGTCATCATTATAATTCATTATAAAAATGTTTGGAAAGGAAAAGCTCTATTTGGTATATTTTTTAATGACAGAGGTAAGTAAAACACTGTATGTGTGTGGGTACGTGTGTATCTTAGGGTTTCTGTTGCTGTGAAGAGACACCATCACCACAGCCACTCTTATAAAGGAAAAATATTTCATTGGAATGGCTTACATTTTCAGAGGTTGGCTCCATTATCATCATAGTGCAAGACTGTGACAGACAAATACTGTACTGGAATAGGATCTGAGAGTCTTACATTTTGGCTCATACTGCAGCAGAACTACACCTCCTAATAGTGCCACTCCCTTTGGGGGCCATTTTCTTTAAAGCACCACAGAGTTCAATTCACAAATTAAAACAGGTAAAACACGTAACAGAATGTGACAAAATATGGAGTAAATTCATCTTTTAGAATTCAGGTTTTCATTATGGTTTTTAAATTTTTAAGTGTTCTCTCATTTAAATATATAGTTCAATTTATTGTAGAGATTTTATAAAGTTCAACTGACAAATAAAAAATGTCTGACTGTAAGGTGTTCTTCATGATGTTCTGATGCTCACTGGGAAATATTACCACAATCACGCTACTTAGCACATCTGTCTGCCTGCAATTGCCACTTTCTGTTTCATTCTAAGAATGTTTCAGGTCTTCCTCATAGCAAATGTCATGAACATAAAATATTGTCACTACCTATAGTCACCACAATGTCTAATAGAGTTCCAATTTATTCAACCTGAGACCTTATGCCTTTTTCAGCATCTCTTCACCCCCAGTATTGAAAACTTATAGAATCTTCTAGCCTTTCAATATGAAATTTGTATATAATTTAGTTTGAAATTTAAGTATGATTATTTCATATAGCATAATGTCCTCCAGGTTTATTTATATGCCACCTCTGGGAGGTTTTTACATCCTTTACAAGATTTAATAATATTTCATTATATGTATCACATATTCTTTATGTAGTCAAATACTGGTATACACCAAAGATTTTTTTTGTATTACAGGTAATAAAGATTATTCTGTAATAAACATGGGAATATAAAAATTTCTCAGGAGATCTTTCTTTTGGCTCTATATCTAGAAGAGAGCTGTTTGCTCATGTACAGTTTCTTGCCCCCTCCCTATTTTTGAGGAATTGCCTTTTTTTCTATAATAGCTGTGCAAGGATCTTGTCTTAATGCTCTTTTGTTGGGAAGAGACACCATAACCACAGGAAAGCATTTAACAGAGGCTTTCTTTAGTTTCAGAGGTTTAGCCCATGTTCATAGTGGCTAGGTGCATGGTGGCATGCAGGCAGGCAAGGTGCTGGAGAAGTAGCTGAGATTTCTACATCTGAGTCAACAGACAACAGGAAGAGAGAGAGAGAGAGAGAGAGAGAGAGAGAGAGAGAGAGAGAGAGAGAGAGAGAGGTGTGGCTCCTGTTTCTACACCTTTCCCGCCTTGATATAAAGCATCTCCCAAAACTGAAAGCCAGAGCAAACCCTCCATTCATCAAATAGCTACTTGTTAGTATTTTATCACACAGCAAAATATAACTCATGCAGTATCTTTGTAGTACAATCTGGAAGAAGAGAGTGCAATGCTTCTAACTTCATTCTTCTTGATCACAATTGCCTTAGCTCTTTGGACTCTTTTGTAGTCCCATGCACATTTTAAGACAGTTTTATTGGAACTGCATTGAAACTGTTTTTCACTGTGAGTTACAGGACTTGCCAACATTTCATTATGGATATGGATGGGTATATGAGATCTCACTCAATGCTGAGAAACTATGGAACATGATTTTTTACACAGGGAAGTCATTTTTTATCAGTACTATGCACAATGAAGAATATCCCCTATTCAAGTAAACAGTGTCTCACCATGCTGATGTAAGCAATCACAATTCATTTCAGTGGGCAAGACACAGCATTGTTTTAGTAACATGGAAGTTGGAAGGGGGACTCTTGGGAAAAAAAAAGCTTTCAGTGGAGAAAGGAGAGGGAAATGAGAGGGGAGAGTGGGGGAATACGTAACTAAATAATGACTAACACATATAGGAAGCTACAAGAGAGAGAATAAAATGTTAAATATAAAAAAATAAAAAGTAAGTCTAATTTATTTAAACAATATTCACAAATGATTTGGTGCTACCTTTGGTCTGTTTTTTTTTTTTTTTCCCTTAAGTAAGTATTATTTCATTTATCCAAGTCTTCTGAAACTGAAGTGCCTTGCTCTGGGCGGAAGAAATGTCTGCATGATTTGCTGACTTCCAGTTAAATGGAGCTCTACCTTTTCATGATCCGCACACTAAACTATTGCCTTTAAGTCGAGAGCCTGCAGACATATTTAGACAATCATGTAGTAGTACTTGTTTATCTCTCAGCCATTTCAAAACTTTAGCAACTACCGCTATTTCTCCCCCCATGTTATCTCTGTTGTGACCAGAAAAATCCCTTCTTTTTTAAAAATTAATTCGGTCTTCTCTCCCAGCTGCGAGAACTCTTGACTATTACTTTGCAAGCAAGCTGTTTCCCTGCATTCAGCTTTTCAGCTTTGATAGTCCCACATATCACAAGTATGTGTTATCTATGTTCCGAATACAGGAGCCAGGTGACATAAAGGAAGAGAACTCGACAGCTCTCTTCGTCTAGCGCCATGGATTAGTGAACATTTGTTTGCTTATTTGACCTCATCTCTATCTGAGAAAACACATTTAGCTTTTCATCTTGACAAGAAAGATCTAAAAAACTGCTTTTCAAGCAGCTTTCTGCAGTTTGTGTGTGAAATATTCACTAGATATCTTGACTGTATTCCTATTGAGGAAGGAAATGAGGCTGGCCCTTAAGGACTTGTTTAGTGAATTCATGGTCACTTTTTGTTTCTCTATTTCTCCTTCTCAAGCTTTTATCACCTATCATTCAGTGTAATATTTCATAAGACTCCGAGGATGGCACATTCATCCTGCCTCCCATACCGTGCTTTAGGAAGTCGAGGTTCCTCTTATAGCCATTATTAGGGCTTGTCTGTTGCTATTCATCTGTTGTAGTCATAACCAATATTATTTATATTATTTATTGTGTCTATTTAATTCAAACACTCACCCTTTACCATAACTCATCCTTTGCCATGTTCCATTTTTTTTCTTTTATACTGCATTTTGACATTTTGGAAATAAGTGAGGAATGTTAGTTTGGAAAAGGACACACAGAATATGATTAGTCCTCATCAAACCTTTTCAACTTCTTTTATCTGGTGTTAGGAATTGCTAACATGAGGATAGTTCTATAACAATAATCATGACATTAAATGCAAATATAAAAAGAACTAAGGAAGTTAAACATGATATCTTCATGTATATTTGCTTCTATCTTGTCAGATATTTCATTTGGGGACTGTTTTCTTAAAAAGAAGAGAGGAAAATACAGAAATTTAATGCTTTTGCCATCTATTATTTTTCTGATTGATAAACCACAAGTCATTACCCTAGCTTTTCTTTATTTTTTTGTCTCTAACATAATGATGAAGAACATTTTGTTCATTGTAGGACTTTCTAACACATATTAAACTATTTGGTATAGTCTGCAAAGGTATTTGTTTTCATGCACCTGTGGTAAGAAAGTTGTTTGCATGCTTTAGGTTTTCTGATTTTTGAGTCAGTTTCTCTACTTTTAGATATATTAACTAGTAGATGTTTGCATGTTCATTTAAAGACTATTAGCAGTGGCTCTCACTGTCTCTCACTGTGGATATGATAAAGTAACATGACATAAGTAAAAAAAATAGTAACTTTTCTCTGTACAAATAAGACAAAAGTTCTAATATAAAGTAGCAGGATATGCAAGCTATGATAATAAACTTTATTGAATATTCCCCCTTACTTTGTTTAATTACTCTAAGCACCTCACATATTTCTTTTCTATTACATCTTACTACTGGCCAAGAAAACATGTACTTTTATTTTTATTCATTTTTGCTATTGTTTTCAAATAAGGAGTAAGCACAGAAAAATTGCATCATGTTTTACCATCACAAGGTTCGCAGGTCACAGTGCTTAGATTTCTACCTGATCCAAGTGTACTATACTGAGTGCCCATGATGCTGTGCAATCCTGCTTACATTGGCTACTGAGCCATGTGTTCAATGACATTTAAAGCATGTTATCACTAAGTATCAAATATTTTTGCATACATAGTTAATCCTATGAACATTTTTCCCTAATAGATCACAAAGCTATTCTTAATGTCTACCACTAGATATGGCAGTCTAGAAAGTGGGAGAATATTATTTTTCTACTTGTAACAGTTAGAAACTACATCTTTTTTTTGTTACTTTGGAAAGTTGCACTATAGTTACTTAGAAGAAAATATTATAGATGAAAAAATGAGCAACATAGACAAACTTGTAGAAACAGAGTGGGAAAAGACATAAGGCCATAAAAACAATGAGTGATTTTCCATAAACCACAATGGAACTGTTCAGATAATTCCATGCCAGCAAATTTGCAGTGTTGTTAAAGTTAATTAAAACATAGAGAAAGCTTGAACAGTTACACATTATGAAGTATTTTAATCTACTTTGATTTGCAAACATAAGTGATACTTAACCCAGGTTGTTCCTTGGAAAAACCTCATATTCACACAGATCAAAGGTAAATCATCAGTAGCTGCCAACTAAAGTAGGCTTTTCTGAATAAGATCTTCCTGCTGGGCTCAACGAAGTAGGACAATTTATAATTCTAGCCAATCAAGTATCTTACTTATTTTACTTTTCTGTATGTTCTATTCAAGTCTTCTTGTGTTTCCCAAGTACTACACTCAGGAATCTTGGTTTAAAATAGTCTCAAAAATGACTTCCTGTTGACTTTATAAATTTAATAAAAATTTGAAAACATATCAAATTTGTGGGATAGCTATCGTACTATCATTGTAGCAAATAATCATGATTGTCACTAATAAAAGTATTGGATTATTTCAGGTCATAAAACTAGAGGGTCAGTCAGTAATCTGATGGCCAATTTGTATTGCCTGCCTCTACCTCTCAAGGGCTCGATTAAAGGTGTGTGCCACCACCACCCAGCTATTTTTCGTTTTTATGGAAAATAGATTTTTCTCTCATACAATACATCATGGCCACTATTTCCCCTCTCTCCGCTCTTCCCAGCTTCTTCCCAACTCCCCTATACCCCAGATCTACTTGCCTTTCCTTTCCCTTCAGAAAAGACAAGACCTGCAAAAAAAAAAAAAAAGATAACCAAACACAACAAAATAAGATACAAAAGACCTCCCAGTAGGAGGAAAAGACTCAACCCTTTCTTCTCCAATTGGAAGATCATTTGGAAAACAAGTTTGGCCCTTAACTTGTGGACATACAAATTATTAAATATCTACAAATTTAGAGAAGACATAAAGAAAAGGAAAGAATAAGAGAATAACCCAGTGTGTCCGTGTTTTGTATGATAAGGAACAGGATTTCTTAAAGGCCAGAAGTTGAATAGGGATGTAAGTCTGATCTGTTTTATGGTTCTTGTAAAAGTTACTTGTTCCCCAAAGTAAAAAAAAAATTCCCTTAGTGAATGTTTGCTGGTTGTAGCTGAGTGTGAACATTGTGGAAGACTGTGTTAGATCTAAGTTAAGTAATTCAAGAAACTGTCAAATTGGAGGTGGTTTTCCGCCACATCCAAATTAAGCTTTTGCTGTAAATAAAAGAACAAGTATTGATAAGGCTGTTGCTTGGGAGAGCTGTTGACTATGCAGCTAGCCAGAACAGAAAGGATCTTAACACAAGGATTAAATGGACACAAAAAAGAGGATATTCAAGTCTTTGCCTCCATCCTGTTTCTCATCTCACCTTTCAAGGATGGAAGCATGGGCTTTTATTTGGATTCTTCTCTAACCACCTTCCATGTCCCTGGTCTTGCCTGGATACGGAAAAGAAATACAAACTACTTGGAAGTTGCAATCAACACCTTAAATACAATTTAGCTGGGCATGATGACCTGCAATTAACAAACAGGCAGCCTATTCTACATAGGAAATTCCAGAACAACAAGTTTAACAGAGCAACAGCATGTCTTAGAAAAACCAAAGAACAATCATCCTGTTTCCCCAAGTTCCCCCAATCCTCCCCTTCTCACTTTTCTCTCCCCATTCTCCCTTAC
>NW_026067972.1:222163-252586 GCF_014885135.2 Alexandromys fortis | reverse complement strand
TTTAGAAATCAGGATAATGTATTATTTATTTTTAAAGGAAACATGATGGTATTCACTTATAAGTAGATACTAGCTGTTAAGTAATCAAGCTACAATCCACAGACCCAGAAAGTTAAGTAAAAAATAGAGTTCCATTGGGGAAGGTGGTACATGAATCTCCATGAAAAGGGAAATAGAATAGATTTTGGGCTAGGGACAGATGGGCATAGGAGTGGGGGAGATTAGGTGGTGAGGGGAAGGGATGGAGAAACAGAGTGTGAAGAGAGATAGGTAGAAATGGAAGGGATTTGGGAGGCAGTGTGGAAACCGAGTGCAGTGGAAACTTCCTGTAGTCTATGAGGGTGCTCTTAGTGAGGACTCCTAGTAATGGAGGGTACAGAATCTGGACTATTCATCTTTTGTAGCCAGGCAGGCTTCCAGGGGTAGGACTAGAGAGCATTCTGTTGGATTGTTGGTAAACAGGGTGCCATGGAGATCCCTAGACAACCCAGGTGATGCTAGGACAGAAGGTTGCCCTCTGAAAACTGACAATGTGGTTCCATTGGTGAGGACAATAACCACACAGCTCACTGAATGTAGAGAAGTCTAACTAGTGCCTGCTTGGAACCATCCCCTCTATGTTCTAGTCTCTTTGGTGAAGGAAGGCACTTTGCAGGCTCTGGAGAGAGAAACCTGTACACCTACCCAGCCACAAAACCGTGGACCTACATACAATCTGTCCTGCCTCCAAGATATGCTGGGATGATGATTGCACAGAACTTGTGGGAGTGTCCAACCAATGTCTGGTTTAATTTAAGGTACATTCCTTATGAGGGAACCCATGCTGTACACTACTTGGATGTCCAGGAATTAGAGACTGGATTGTCCAGAGATCTAGGATACCACCAAATATGTCCAAAAAGAAGAAGGAGGAGGAGGAGGAGAAGAAGAAAGAAAAACTAGGAAGAAAGAAAGAAAGGAAAAGGAAAAAAAACAACAAAATGATTAACTAATGATATAATGATGTACTCATAGATCAGTGCCTTGTCCTGTCATCACCAGAGGGGCTTCCTCCAGCAGCAAACAGGAGCAGGTGCAGAGACCCATAGCTAGACATATGTGGAGAGAGAGTTTAAACTGGAGGTTCCCATTGGGTTGCTCCCCCAGGAGTTTGGGGAACCCTGTGGAAGAAAGAGAGGAAAGATTGTAGTAGTCAGAGGAGATAGAGGACACCAGAACATGGCCCCTTGAGTCAACAATGCAAGGCTCATATGGGCACACAGAGATAGAAGTGGCAAGCAGGGCTTGTGTAGGTCTGCACCAGGTTGCCCTGGAATATGTTATTACTGCTAGCTTGGTGTCTTTGTGGGATTCCTAACAGTAGGGGTGGGTGTGTCTCTCACTCTTTCGCCTGTGTTTGGGACTCCTTTCCTCCTATTGTCTTCCTTGTGGAGCCTCAGTATGAAGGCTTTTGCTTTGTCTTACTTTGTTTTGTCTTGTTCAGTTGTTTTCTCTTAGAGACCTTTTTGTTTTTTTCTGAAGGGAAACAGGAGGTAGCACTGGAGGAGAGCAGAGGTAGGAAGGAGCTGGGGAGAAAATGGAGGGGTAGAGGGAGAAGAAACTGTGGTCAGGATTTTTCATAGAAAATAAGACTCAAGAGATTAAAAAAATGAAGATCCCTTACTTTGGGACATAGAATTCAAGAGGTGCAATTTCTCTTTCTTGCTCTTGGAATGTTTATAGAGCCATAACGATCTCTGGTTTTGATTTTTTTTTAATAAGAAGAGTCATCAACCTTTACAATGATAATTTATTTTGGGATAAGTCTGTTTTTGCCTGACATTATTTTGAGCCTATATGAAAGGAAACAGAGATATGAGACAGTCATGAGAGAGGGAATTTCATTATCACAGTGTTTATCTGTGTACTATTGAATCCTGTGTATATTTATATGCATGTTTGAAATGATCTATGGTATAAATATTTCTTCTGTGCCTGCTTATTTGTTGCCATTTCTAAAAGTCAAGGGGATTCAGAAGAGCTTCCAGACAATGGTCTATAATAACTGTGTTCTTCTTTAGTATATATATATTACCTATATATTATATATGCATATATTTGTTAAACATCTATGTCTTATATTTCATTTTTTAGCCGTCTACTAATGGAGGCATATAACTGTAACTTGTTCTCACATTTTGACTTGGATTTCAATTAAAATTGTATTGAATTTTGCTTTTTCTAGCTTTTTATCTAGTCTCATCATCCTTCCACTGTGATTATGGGTCCTTGACAGTGAAAATAGCATTCCTAGGTTCATGGAATCTTTATTATACAAAAATGTGCATTAATGTCACTCTTATCTGCTAATGGCCTCCATGAGCAGAGAAAGCAATGAAAGGGAACGCGAATGATTATTTATTCACGAGCCTGGTAGAGCAGATCACTAATGAACCATGACTGCAGATGGTCTGAGCAAATTTCCAGACTTAGACAAGGTCTGAACTTTTGGTTTTCTTCAAAACATGCTTAATAATTATTTGCTATTACATGCATAAGAATAGAATATTGCAATTCTGTTCCATACTTATTTTAGTGAATTTGAAATGTGCTGGGCATTAAAATACAAAGTCTGTTATATCCGATAGGTAGATGTGATATTGAGGTTCCACATGGGTCATCACAGCATAATACACAGCAACTTGTTCTGTAATGGCCAATTTAGGATCTCCTACATTATCTCCAGATTCAGATATTGCTGGAGGATATCCTTATATAACTGATGTTCTTGGAACAATGAATTCAGCAAGTTTAGAATCTACATGGCTCAAATTGTGCCAGATGCTTGAATCATAGATATTTACAAAATATTCATTATCATCAAGGATGTTATTTTAGAGCAAACTGCATTTCTACAAAGAAATATGTAGGGCTTTGAAAGAAATCTTGTCATGTTCTCTTGATTACAAAGATCAGCATTTTTTTATCTAAAATTTTCTACATTTTTCCTAAAATGGGGTTTGCTATTTAGCAACACACTACTGATAAATGTGTTGCCTGACGATATGTAGATGTGTGTGCATGTGTTTTATATGAAAGTTTTAGTCTATGTGACTATTCTCAATCATGTATACACCTGTTGTATCTTTCCTTATTTAAAAACCACAGGTTCTTGGTTACCCATTCCATTTGACTTAAATACTATCACCATATATCTAGATCCCGTGCCTACTTGGCTCATTCATCAAAGACATTTTGCTTTGTTCATAATTTCACTCTTAATTTGTGCTTCATTTTCTATCAGTATTTAAATCAAGGTAACACAGCCATAACTGCCAGTGGTTTTTTTTTTTTTTGTCTTCCTGTCTTCCAACAACTTGTCAATCTGTACTTTCTTGACTATAAGTGGTTAAGTCAAGGTAACACACCAATCATTTTCAGTGCTTTCTTCTTGATTTCTTGTCTTACAATAGCCTGTTTCTTAAAGTTGCCTTGACCTTTTTATTACATGCTCAAGATAATATCCTAAATACTTTCATTATCAAACTTATGTTATGCTCGGCCATTTAATCTTAGCTCTACTTCTTCCACTCCAAAATCATTTGACAAGATTTAGCCCTGCAACCCACTGAGGCACTAAAGTTTTCCACTGTTCAGCTCTGACCAAAATCTACATTTTGACTTTGGGATTTTGGGTTAATAAAGCATCTGAATGCTTTAAGCAGGGTTTAATGGGCTATCCTGTTAGAACCATGACAGACAGTGATCCTGGGGGTGATTTCAACTGTGGAAGCCTGATTCAAGAAGTCTCAAAAAAGAATGTTAGTGTGTAGCTGAGAGACCATCCTTAGGTCCCAAAATTCTGCCGGTGGTTGTATTCAAGATTATTAGATTGTTTTGGCTGAGGAGATTATCAAACAACCTCATATTAACTGTGCTGGTTGGTTATTAGTGGACACACTTATGCAGATCTACAATGAAAAGGAGCAAGATGAGCAAGGAAAAATACAAAATATACAGTTTGAAGCAGAAAGGAGTGCTAGGAAAGAAAGAAAAGCACTAGTTTAAAGAAAACTCTGATCCTAGGTCAAAGAAAGAAAGTAGTGACCTCAGGGCAAGAACCACTCAGCTAAGCTTTCAATTTGTGAAAAGGAGTTAGAGTTTTAAGTTAGAGCCAGGTGTGGTGGTACACACACACTTTTAATTTCAGCACTCTGGCAGAAGTGACAGGTAGATCTTGGAATTTCAAGACGAGTCTGGCCTAGAGTGAGTTCCAGGACAGTGAAGCATAGCCAGTTAAAGAAACCATTGAAAACAGAAACTTGGTGAAGATGTAACTGAACAAAGAAGTCATGCTTTAGGCCCAGCAAGCAGCAGAACTTGGCATTTTCGGCCATGTGGTTCTGACTTTAGAGTCAAGGATATAAGAAAAGGGTTATGGAATGACTAAGGAAAGCCACCTAGACTAGGCACGTGGCAGGGATATCCCTTCAAGGAGGCCTATAGATGCCATTATGTGAAGGTGAAGTCTGGATTGCCTTGGAGACCCCGAGGTGATGAATATGCCAGGATTGTGTGATATCTGCCAAGGAGGGTTGATAATAGGAAGTGGAACCAGCACAAGAAAAAGAAGTGTATTTTAGTCAACATAACTGAAAGAGTTGGAGATCTGAAGAGTGCTTTGACCACAAGCATGGAGATGCAGAGTTTGGAGTTTGCCCAGTTGGTGTTCAGTTTTACGTTCAGCAATGCATACTCTGTGACATTGCATGTTGGAATTATGTGATATGCATTTTTATTTTGATTGTACAGGGATTATTCTTTTTTTTATTTATTTTTTTTATTTATTAAAGATTTCTGTCTCTTCCCCACCGCCGCCTCCCCTTTCCCTCCCCCTCCCCCAATCAAGTCCCCCTCACTTGTCAGCCCAAAGAGCAATCAGGGTTCTCTGCCCTGTGGGAAGTTCAAGGACCACCCACCTCCATCCAGGTCTCTATAGACTGCCATGATTCTCAGAAGAGACTTTGAACTTTGGACTTTTACACAAGAGAAACTGTGATAGGCTATATATGGCAACTTTTAATAGGACTGAATCTATTTCTTCATTATGATATGTCTACAAGCATGGGGGGACCAGGGAGTTGAATGTGGTGGTTTAAATAAAAATGCCCCCATAGACTCACGGGGTGTTGTTCTATTAGGAAGAGTGGCTTTGTTGGAGAAAATGAGGTGCTGTGATCATTGTGTCTCTTCACAGCAATAAAACTCTAGCTAAGATAGTAACTCTGCACTCTCTGAATGGACTTAAAGTCTGCTCCAAAGGAGGGAATTTTATGCCACTGTAATCCTGGTCAAAATCTCATGTCTGGGGAGGTTATAGGTATTAGGGTAGTAGCTGGTATTGCTATTTTATAAAATGCTGATGTCACGTTGCTCTCTAGATGTGTTTATCCCCATATAACTGGGCTGTGCTCAACTTTGTTCAGAAAAGTGCCTTTTCACAATGGGCAGCATGCAATGTAAAGATGTAGAACTGAGCAAAATACTGAGAATTATAGACTTGGTGCTAAACCCTGAATGCAACATATTATCAATCCCACCCCTCGCCAAGTCTCAGGAAATATCATGGCAGAGAAGGCAGACAGATTGATTATAAGAGCCAGGTGATAGTCAGGAGTGCTGTGGAATGCAGACTTCTGAACTCAACATGCCAAGAACAGGTCAACACCTACAAGAACTCACTGCATCTCCCAAAAGAACAAGTCAACACCTTCTAGAACTCACAGCATCTCCTTTAAGAACAAGCTCCATACCTTTACTCAAGAACTGTTTGAAAATGATAGCTATTATGGAGAGGCAATCATTTTTCTTTTAGTTTTGGCTATTTATACACTTCCGATGCTTTGATGGATGACCTAATTTATGCACATATGGGCAGCACTAATTGTAGTTATTGGGTTCTTTATCAACAGATCAATAAATAAACAAAAAGCAATCAAATAAGTAAATAGATGAAACTGAGTGAGGGTATTTTGAAAAGGTTATGGGGGTGACTATGATCATATTTCATTTTATACATACATATAATTGACAAAGAATAAAAAACTAAAGTAAAAATGGCCTATTGACCCATTCTTTCTACTTCTTGAACAAAATACTTTGGAGATATTTCTAAGTTTTGTTTCTTCACTTTTGTTTCTTCACATATTGCATCTCACCTCTCTATTGCTACCATGGAGATCAATAAGGTGTCCTATAATGAAAAATCCAATTAACACTTTTGTTTTCACATTATTTGCTTCTCCAGCACTGTTTCAGTTGACTGGGTTCTTTATTCATCCAGAAAGGTCTCTTTTTGTGCATAGCTTTTGGTAACTATTGTTAAACGAACCCATTTAATTTAAATTCAAACATCTACTTTATCCTTAACTTTGAAGCCTTCTTCACAGCAGTTGATAGATATAAGGATTTAAGTACAATCAATAAAATGTACTAGTTACTCACTAATGTGGAATTGAGGGAATTAATAGAGTACAAATTATTTTTGATTGTGTAGCATGATTATATATCTATGTGAGCTTTCAGTAGGTACAATTTGTACATCCGGAGCTCATGAAGAAGGAATAAGACGAGAGATTATGTAATCTTATTATGCAAATGTTTAGAGGCAGTCATGTAGATACCTGCATTTTCTTTTCTTTCCTCTGTCCTTCTGTTCTTCTCAAGTCTTCCTTTCTCCTTTTCTACATGTCTCTCCTTTTCTTCTTTCATTTTCCAGTTTCTTCTCTCCCATCCTATTTTATCTTTTAGATTGTAAAAAACTATTTTTTTTTTCCAAAATGAGAAAAAGGAAGCAGCAGAGTTGGAAGCCTGTGTTAGGAACCAAAACATGACTGTGCATTGCTAGTTGTTGAAAATCTTTTATGTTTACTTGATCATCATTTACAAGTATATATTCATGGATGAATTTCATAGCACACCTTATACAGTATGTCACTCATGATTTCACTAACTCAGTCATTTATTCTAGTCTAAAATCTTGATACTACCTAATAAAGATGAAATACTTGAGTATATTTGAGGTAGAAAAAGTAAATGACCTGAAACTTTTGATCTTGAATATTAAAAATTTAATGGGCAAACATGCCTTTCAACAGGTACCAGCAATATTACTAAACTTTTATATTAGTATGTTTAGTGAATTTTATAGACTTCCCAAATAAATCCCTACATGAACCAGAGATTTTTGAAGCTTATTTTGTGTTACAAATGAATAAATTAATATTTGAATACTTTTTCTAAAATACATAACTGTTGAATAAAAATACTATCATGAGATAATTATTTTACCTCCAAAGCTGGATCTCCTGGATCTTACAACTTCATTAACTATGAGTGTTGCAATAGGTTGTTTATGATGCTGTAATGAAACGTTTAAGATGCTTTGAGATTTTTGAAAAGAGCAAATAACTTTGGGTATAACTTTGATATGTGGCTTCTCTGGAGCATATACAATGCATTGAGCACACATCCTCTTATTGTCTCTGAAATCTCACACTCCTTAGAACATACTGACTGCTTGTCTTAGTGACATGTAAATAAGTTTTGAAAAATTGTGTTTCTTTTGATCTGATTTTGTAAGCATTATTTTCATGGTTAATCTATATGAAACTGTATTTACTATGTTGAAAATATATAGCCAAATCACTGTGTAGTGAAATATAATCTATTAATTAACTGTGACTGTGTGGTTTAATGGAAGAGAAATTGTGTTCTCTCTAATTTTTAAGGCCATATATTACATGAGATAGGGGCATACTCCCTCTGGAGAATATGGAGCAGATAATACCATTTCCTTCCAATTCATGGATGTTAGTATTTCATTAGTTTACAGCAATACCACTCCAGTCATCAGGGACAACATCTTTAAATCCTTCTATCCACATACATCTTGACTTCTCTTTTGCCTTTTCCTTGCCTTTTTCTCATAATGACACCATGACTCTAATTTTTGTACACTGAATAATTTTACATCTCAATAATCTAGATATGATTGTATAGTACACAAACACAAACACACACTAGTGGTTTGAATGAGAGCATCTTCATAGGCTTATATATTTGCATGCTTAGTACCCAGTTAGAGGACTGTTTGGAAATATTAAAAAATGTGTTTTCTTATGAAGTATTCACCAGAAATCAGTTTTGAGGTTTTATTTTTATTTTTTTTTAAATAAAGTAAAAAGCATTTTTTATTTACTCTCTTGAATGATTTCTCTTCTGTATTATTTATTTTATTTTATTTAGGATATGAAACAAATTATCTTAAGACATACACAGATATGAACAATGAAAGCACACTCTAGGACCAGTCTCACTCTCCCCTTCCTTCTGCTCTTATTAGATAAGGATGTAGCTCTTATCTGATTCTCCAGATAAGAAACCCTGACTACCGACCTGCCACCATGCTCTGTACCATGACACCAATGATCTAAATCTTTGAAACTATAAGAAAGCCCTAATTAATACTTTCTTTTGTAAGAGTTGCTTTTATTGTGTATATTGTCACAGCAATAGAAACTTTCAGTAAGAGAACAGATATCTATCTGAATATACATAAATAAGTGCACAGGCAAGCTGTGCAGAACAAGAAATTCTCAAATAACAGAGCATGTCAGTGACACCATTGTCATCTGAGGTTTCTCACATGATAAAATTTCCTAATGGTGCAATTTTAGAAAGTATTGTCCTGGATAAGGGTGAGGAAAAAGAGGGGGAAAATAAGAATGTGTCAATAAGAAGAAAACCGAAGTATTAAGCTATCTCTCACTTTTCTGAGTGAGGACTAGCTGCACTAGAAAAAAACTCTGAAGATTTATATGAATGAATAGACCAAATTTTTCTTTGCAGTGTCTCCGGGTTTGATTTAATCATAATTTAATTTCGCAGTTAATGATGTATAATGTTTAAACTTGCTCATGTAAATGATACATAAATATAATTGTTTTCCTTTACTGTCATCTTAAAAGATACAGTTTACTGGAACCCATGTATGCATCTGTGTTTTTGCCACCATTAGAATAACTTTTGCAATCATCTAGCACAGGTAAACCCATCACGTTTACCAGATATAGCTTCTGTAATGGTCTGTGTTGTGAAGAATACATTTACATATAATCTTATCATTCTTCTAATTAATATATGATCCAACTATCATTTATTTATGCTTTAATATTATAATCTTTTTAACAATGCAAACATTTTAAAGTATTTTCTTAATAAAAGAGTGTACTAATTTGTTTCCCTTTTGAAGAGAACTACAAAAGTAATATTTGTAACCAAATCTGATTAGTGTAATCTATTCATTGGTAGTGAATAGATACTTGTAACTCTTTTCTTTCTATTTTTATTGGCATTGCCAGATTTCTTTAAATATTTCAGACAACTGAGGTTTTAGTGTATGTATCTTCAGTAGTACAGTGTTTAAAATGAGCCATTGAGGAAAATAACCATAAGACAGGGTCACTTTTATAGATCAGATGAGATATATGGTGACTCCTTTTAATGAAAGATTTTAGGGAAAATATCCTCATATTAAGTACATATAATTTATAAATTTAAATGAAAGAAAATATAATGAAATTATTCCACGAAACTAAATTTTTAATTATTCCAAACTGATAATCAGTATGTAATTTGTAAAGTCGGTGCCTCTATAGAGGCATTTAAACACATGCGGTTTAAACAGACTGAAATAATCAGTGGAAAACAGAACAAAACATTTAATGGCTGTTTTTGCTGTCTAAAGTGGGACAATTAAAGGTGTTGCAAAGCAGTCTCTAATTATAAAATACCTGTTTTTATTTTAAATTCTATGCCCTATTGTTTCAATAATAATAATACAGTTTAATCAACTTATTTAATCCATTTTGTTAAAATTGTAGATCTTACAATCTGCAAGAGCTCAAGTAATTTTCAATGAACAAACGAATAACTGCATGCAGTTCTTTCCTGTGGACATTTGATGGATTACTACACTTCAGGTCAAAAATATACCCCAAGGAAACCTGCGGTACTACAGTGGTTGTCTGCAAGAATACATACAAAATCTGGCGTTCTGTTATGCGTGTCCCCTTTGGCTATGGATTATTTGAGTGCCTGCCTACAGTGGTTACTAGAAATGGTTGTAGGTGGTGGTGAAATTTTGTTATGCATCATACCCTATGGATCCACTGGAATACAAGTGTTTTAATTACTTCATTAGAAAGCAGTGGAACACTTTGCTCTATTGATTTGCTAGGAATAAGACATTCCTAGCTCTGCTAATTTTTGACTCTGGCTGTTAAAGAGCCATCACCTCTTGGTTTGCAGCCTGGAATAATAGGTTACATAAAAAAACTGCATTGTGGGCTGCTCATCTAAACTTCATGTGGTTCTGCTATTTATTAATATCATCACACTGAGCAACTCTGCCAAGGATATGCACTGCTATTCTCCCCCAGCAATGGAAGTGACCGTGACAGGGTTAAACAATTGGACACAGGTGAAGTGCCATTACAGCTCAGGCTATGCCAGCACCTGGACCTGTTGGAATAAAACCACGGTATTTGGTTTGGTCTTGTGACCTTTTTGTTTATCCCAGGATATCTGGGAAACCCTTGGACTGACAGACTAAGAACAGAAGAACTGGGGAGATTTGTAGGAATGGGTAGGAGATAAATGAGGGTGTGGAGGAAGAAAGTAATAAGAAAATATTATGGACATGTATTGAATTGCCCAGTAATAAAATAAAGCAATAATATATTCCATAAACTTTGGTCGATGACATAGATCCTCTTGGCCCCCATTCCTAGAAACAACATAACCTTCTAAATCCTCTAAAATTCTTTCACATGTGATTGCATGCTGGAATCATTATTTGTCTTATGCAGGATTCTTTCCTAATTTAATATTTGCTGTATTATATCAAGGAGAGATTATATTTCATAATCTTGTCACTACTCACTCTAGGCAAGTTAGGCAAACACAAAGAACCTGTAACTCTGCGTAGTTCATCTTCATGTAACGTATAGATTCTCATACTTTGAGTGGGAACAAAGCCAGCTTTGTTCCTAGCTACACCTTATTGAATGAATGCATACCATGAGGGGTGAATTATAGTTCAAGGAAGCACAAGCATTTCTCATGTGGACACAAGCACACCTCTCTCCAGGATAGGAAATTTGTGAGGAATAGAAGCAACCCTCCCAAATGGGTTATTGGGATATTGATGTATCCCTAAATTTTCCCTAAAATAGGGGTATTAAAAACACAGCAATGCAAAGTGAGTTTCCTTTGGCCCCTCAAGAATGCTTCTATTTCTCAGTGTCCATTTATTTAACACTGTGAAGCATATGGTGAAAGGAAACTTGAGTACATATTCATTTATCATGGCGATAAATTGTTTTATAAAAGTTGTTACCTTTCCCCTGGGATAATCTCAATTATATATTTAGGAATAAATATCTGCAATTAAATTACCAGCCAAAATGAAGCAATTATGAAGATGTTAGGTATCTGCTGTGAGATGAAGACAAGGTGTTATCTTTCTCTTAGCTTTAACTCCTACTAAATCTAAGGGTATTCCTGAATTAGAGCATGATTCTAAGAGATGCAGTAAAATTTTGATACTCTGGATTATTTTGGAATCCCAATGAAACTGGATGCCTTCTATAAGCATTTGTTTGTTTTAAAGTGTCTATGCATGTATCTCCTTTATTATATTACCCTGAACAATAGAAAGTATTATTCCAAAGATTAACAGTCCCAAATGAACACAACTATTAGGTCATAAACTTTTTTATGAAAACATACTATTTTAGACTTCTCTGTTGTTAGTTAGAGAGGGGTCAAGAATGCCAAGAAACCCCACAGAAGACTTTTTTTTTTTCACAGAACTTGCCTGAAGTTTATTTGTAAAAACAGCATAAGGTCCTGAACATCTGCAAATACTGTGTAGGTGTTCACACCAGTCCATCTGTCTTCACATTGGCAGACTGAGACCTTTTTTATGGGGCCTTCAGAGGGGCCTGGGCACCTTTGGGAGCCTGAGCTGCAGCTGAGGACTCTGCCTTGGCTTGAACCTTGGGCTTTGTTTTTTTGTAGCCTACAACCCCTGGCCATGTAGCTTCTAATCCACTTCCCAAACTTGGGATGAGCAATTAAAGCCAGATGGGTGAGTTTGCGGCTCTGGCCCTTTGGCACCTTGGGCTTCACCACCTGGGGCTTCACCAGGGCCTTGATGGCCTCCACACGTGCACTCATGGCCTTTGCATTATTTGCCTGAATTTTCTTCAGGTCTTTCTTGTTGTGCTTCTTGGCAAAGTGCATGTTCCTCAGAAACTTGGGGTCAACCCCCTTGAGAGATTCGTATCTTTGTGACCGGGGTTTCTTGATACCGTTTCTGTGCCATTTCCGGGACTGGTTGTGTGTGGTGTGGTTCTTGGACTTGGCCATGGCTGGATGGTAATTGGCCCGTAAGGCTTTTCTTAACATTGAGATTTGCCTGTTCCTGGAAGCACCAATTTACTTAAAAAAAAAAAAAATAGGATGATTAGCATCAAATGAACCTCCCTATGTAGTTTACATTTATTGGGGCAAAGTACCCATTCATTAAGAATCTTCCCTTGCTTTGACGTCTGACAGTATACAGTCCAAACTGGAAAAACAGGACAGAAGAAAATAACTGATGAACATTGCCAAGACAAGGTAGGCAAGTACTTTAAAATTCCTCCTTCAGAAGAAAGTCTGTCAGATATTCTGGACCTGTAGGATGAAAACAAGTGTTCCAACATTACAGAGAACCTCAGGTGACTGTCCAGGCAGCCAGATGTTTTTGTCACTTTTATAGCTTTGAAAGTTTTTATCTCTGTACTTCCTACTTACTCATGTAATATTATATCCTTTTTGGATATCTGATGGAGTTGAAGATGAATTAGTTATTATAATTACAGTTTTCTCTGTTACCAAATTCAGAAAAAATAACAAGCACGGTATGAAGTATACAAGGTTGAGAAACACAAAAACTTAAATTGCTTATCTAAAAATATTTTGAGGTCTAAAATGATAGTTTTAAAATGGTAATAAAAGTTATAATAGAAAATAGTTTAAGCATAAAATTTTAGATTTACTAAAATAGGATAGATAATAGAGTATTTTCTTTAAAATTTCCAAATACTAATGGACTACACATTGCAATTATATTTTTTACTTCATAACGATTCTTATTGCACATAATTTTACTGTATTCTTATATTCTAGTTAAAATCTTTCCTTTTTATTTAGACAAAAGGGGGAAATGTTATAGAATAATCTTTTGTACATTGTAAAGATGTGTCTTGGCCAAGGTGCCTTTTGATTGGGTTAATATATTGCTGAATGGTCAATATCTTGCAGGAGGTATAGGCAGGACTTCCAGATAGTGAGAAATGAAGTAGGACATAAAGCTAGATGCTGTAGAAGAGGCCAGGAGACATGGGGATGAAACAAGAAGCACAAGATGGAAGAGAGGTAATAACATGTGATAGACTGTGAATTAAGATAAATGGGTTATTTTAATTTATGAGAGCTAGTGGAATAAGCCTATGCTAAAGCTCCATGTGCACATGCATGTTCAGTTACTTGATAAAACAAGTAGATGAAAATGTATTTCTAACTTCTTAATACACATGAAATCAAGATCTAATTGTCAGAACACAGTCCAAGAATGGAGTCTTGTGATGGGAATTCTATGTGCCCGTGAGAAAATGCCAAAAACAAACAAACAAACAAACAAACAAATCTTGTAACCTCAGTTTCTTCAAAACAAAAACACAGAATTGTTCTTGGAATGTGTTTCCTTGTTCCTCCCAGGTATAGCAAATAGGAGTGAGTTTGCTTTAAATAATTCATTATGACCAGATATTGTTATTTTCTTATACATGTCTTTGCCATGTGAGCCTTGCCCATTATGTGCTGCTTGCCCAGCATGTGCAGCATATCCTTATGATTGGACACTTTATTATGTGATTTACCCCTCAGAGTTAAGGGTTGTCTGATGTTCTGAATAAAGTTGGCTATTTCATGAGAATTTATTTCACCTCAGTCTTAGGCTTCACCCTTCCCAGTTCCACCATTAATTGGAGCAGTTAGCAGTATTCTGTTGTGAAACTTCAGAAAGTGTTTATTATATGCAAGGATTTTAATGTGTAATATATATTTTTATAAAATTAAAATAAATAGTTTTAAAGTTTCTCATCTTGGCAAACCAGTAAATTCAGTAACTGCTTTCATATATCACATACAAACACTCCACATATACAAAACCAATAAACAAAACCCTAGTCTATAACTATGAAAAATATTTAATAACATTTTACAGTGAGTCATAGTAGATGACTTATTTCTGGGTAACAGAGCATGCTATTCTTTAATATAGTTCTTAAAATATGAGATAATCTCAGCATGAAAGCTCATAAACAATGTCCTCTCTATGTTCTTTTCACAGAGAAAGAAGGAAAAATACCAAATATATATAGCAGTATGTTATAAAACAGACATTTTTAAATGGTTCAAACTTCCTAAACCTTAATATTTGCACAGATATATGATTGCAAAAATATTACCAAAGTGAAAACAGAGTGTGAATCAATATTTATGATGTAATTCATGCAAATTCTAAGAAATATACACATTAAAATAGATCATCTTAAATGTTCTTAAATTAGTGTTACTACCCTAAGAGGAAATAATAATTTTATTACTGAGAATGACTATTATATAGCACATTAATAGGTTAAGAATGACTTGGAACCAACATTCACTACAAAGGGACACAAACAAACTGTTCCTCTAGAAATTAATTAATATTAATTTAAACTAAAATGAAACATTTGAGTATGTATGATGTTACTTTTGTTTATATACTGTATAGTTGTCTTTGTTGATGTGGTAGTCCCCTCTGCATGCCATAAATACCATTGGTTAATAAAGGACTCTCTTGGCCCTGCCCAGGAAATAGAGGTAGGCACAGAAAACTAAACTAAATGCTGGGAGAAAAGAGGAAGAGTGGGAGAGAAACAATGTGGCCTCACTGGAGCCAGACTGAACTTTAGATTAATAGAAATGGTTTAAATTAATATATTAAAGTTACCCAATAGAAGGTAGAGCTAATGGGACAAGCAGTCATTTAGTTAACACAGTTTCTGTGTGATTATTATGGGGCTCAGCAGCCGGGAACCAACAAATGACCCTTATCCAACAAATGTGTGGGCGTTTGAATTTAAAATTTGCCTGTCTGACCCATGAAATTAGATTTAAAGTTGCTGATATTTGGTTCTGAACATGTCTAATTACTAGCAATGCAGTTTTGGAGAATGGCTTCACTACGTTTCATCTGAGAATAATAAAACAGTGACTCAGAACTATGGGATAGTTATGAACCTTTGGTGGGAACATGGATGTAGCACACTAAGAAGAACCTTTCACTCATGATTGTTTAACAAATGTTGATTTCTACCATTTCATGTTATACAAATAACATGTGAAATAATATCTGGGAAATTATTTAGAAATTTTAAATTACATATGTCCTGACTTTAGTAAAATTATGGATGATCCAGATATATTATGCACATATATAAAATTATCTGTATTTATTTAGAATTTTCATGAAAATATTTGGATTAGTGCAATTTTAAATTTAATTCTCTAGTATATTGCCATTTTTAGTGTATATTTTTAATATCCCATATATGAAAATGTACGTTAAGCAAAAAAAATCAATGTCTCTTTTTAGCACTCATGATTTTCATGCATCACATCAAATCCTTTCTGCCATTACTTGTATTTGTTTAATCTATGGAAAATTTGACTGATCCAATATGACCAGTTCTACACCTTTACCAGGATAGAATACTGGTATAGAAAATAATCTGACTGTTAATACATTGTTGTGACTTCCACATCACTCTTTTTATTACTGCAACTTGATCTTTGCCATATCCACCTTGTCAAATGTCTCCAAAAACGGCAACTCTGAAGCCACCTTGTGATGCAAAACAATAATTCTTTTGTTTTTAGAGATAGTTTGTTTTAAGTGGAATGACTCTATTTAATGTTTTATATTTGTGAATTTGTTCGATAAAATCTTACATCTTTGCCTAAGTAGGCTAGTTGAAGAATTCTTCTGGCAGTAGTGGCAGAATATTAACAGTGCAAGAAATAATGTAAATTATTTCTATGTACATAGGCACATCTCGTATTTTATCATCTGATCAAGGCCAGTCAACTTGCTGAACTCAAAAGAGAAGAGTGCGAACCAGTGCATGATTTGAGAAAGCAGAGAGGAGGTGAGAAAATGTGACTAAAAATGTAATTTAGCATATTATAAGTTGACAAGACAATGCTACTCTATGCTTCTGTTTGGCTTCCTTTATAACCTCCCTTAGTAAACCGCTTGTATTTCTCATCTTTTCTCATGCCTTCCATATCTTACTTTGAAAGATCCTTTCCTTCTTAATTCATGAGGAAAAAATCTAATTAGGCACAGATTTTCACAATTTTGTATTCTCACTCCCATCCTTTTTTCTTATTTATATTTGTCTTATGCCTTTCTATACTCTTTAGAACTCAGAGAAGAAGGAAAGATATTTTTTCCATTTGAATAAATATAGTAAAAGGAGAATTTTTCAAAATTAGAAAGAATCACCTTGCTACTCAGAACTTCTTACAATCAGGTGTGTTAACAACATCAGTGTGAAGCCATCAAGGTCATTCGAGCCTCCACTCTCCAGGATTTATCTTCCTTCAATACTCTGAATGCCTTTTCTCTTTGAAACCTGACTCGTAGGTTCTGTGATAGGTCTTATATATTTCGTGACACTTGGGAGGATGATGCCTGTCTTCACTATAATATTTCTTCAGAATATCTCTGTTAGCACACTGTTGAGAACCTATGATATAATTGATCACGCAAAAGTTTATATGACTCTTGGGAGAAACTTTTTCTTAATTTAATTTCCCTGAGGATACCATATGGTCAACTGAGGCATCTACTTTTCTAGCACGTACTTGCTTAGTCC
Source organism: Alexandromys fortis (assembly GCF_014885135.2). Classification (NCBI taxonomy): domain Eukaryota; kingdom Metazoa; phylum Chordata; class Mammalia; order Rodentia; family Cricetidae; genus Alexandromys; species Alexandromys fortis. The sequence continues at coordinate 235,508 of NW_026067972.1, read as the reverse complement.
TGTGTTGCCCTCCTCTGAGTGACTTTATTCCTCACAATTGCCTCAGACACTTTGCCTTTATTTTACCTGATAGAAATGTTTCCGTGGTGAGGTGAATAATGCTACAAAGTGTGATTGATTTGGCAGTACATCCTCCAGGGGATTGTCCTACTACTGTGTTTTAGATTATTCTGGATTCCACTGTGAGTTATAATAACAATTTATCTGTGAAATAAGCCATCTCTCACCATGGAAGACTGATAGAATTGAGAAATGTCTGCCTACAAGAGATATAAGAAAACATAAAGAAGCATTTCAAATGCCTAAGGAATTCCTATCGACTTGATTAGACACAGTGGATACCTTGAAGGTAGTTACTCTTCTTTCTTATATTTAAAGAAACCTCTTCTCCTATGTTAGTTTATAGGAATAATTATTTAATCATTATATACTATATAAATTGATATGCATTCTTTTGAGGAATTCTAAACTCATAAAACAACTTCTTGCATTTTTTTTACATTGCCAATCCTGAGTTTCACATTTCCAAATATTATTTAAGTTCTGTAAATTCTATATTAGTTAAAAACAAAGATGGAGAGGATTATGTAATAGCTACCTGAAAGAGCAGGGCTGTAGGACAGAGACATTTCTTATTTTGCTAATTCTCTTCCATCTGGTAAATTTTATATTTAGAAAACACTGAAAAGCATTATTAAATAGAAAAAAATTAATCACAAAAAGAAATACAAAAACAGCAGTCATTACAAACAGGCAAGGAGAATAATAGTCAAAGCAAGAAGAAGAAACAAGAAGAGAGGAGTGAGATGATGTGGAATGTCCTTCTGTAGGCTGCAAATATGCATTGCTTTCATTGGTTGATGGACAAAATGGTCTCAACCAATGGCTAGGAAAAAATAAATCAAGGTGGGAAATCTAAAGAAAGATGCAGAGAGAAAGAATGCAAAGTCAGGAGATGCACTGTAGCCACTGAAGGAGTATAATGCTGGAGCATCACCGGTAAACCTCTACCTCATGGCAAGGCACAGATTAATAGAAAAGACTCAATTTAATTGTAAGAGTTATCCAGTAATATGCCTAAGTCACTGGCCAAACAATCAAGAGTGTGGAGACCTGCGAGTGGAAGGGAAACTGGTCCAAGGGAACCAGAGGGACAGAGAAAAATATTCAACTACAGTGAGCTCCTTCATATTCTGTTAACTACCTCTGACCCCTGAAACACTTGCTTCTGATGTTAGCCTATCAACCATCTATGCAGAAATCCTGTTTCTAGATTATTTTACCGATATCCATCCTGCTCCAAACAGACTAAGTTCTTGATTATAATTTCTAGTTTTTATAAGCCATGCTCCATGCTCATTTATAAGTCGAACTCATCATTGCCTTTCTCCTGCAAAACAGGGCTGTGGTAAGAGATGGGTAGATAGATAGGTAGGTAGGTAGATAGGTAGGTAGGTAGGTAGGTAGTTAGACAGACAGATAATGGATAACTATCCTAATAAGTTTGCTGCTCACTCTAAAATAATTTTTCTCATGAAAACAGTTCTACTGATATCCTTGTCCACATAGCCGACGTATTTGGGAACAAGTCTAATTGTCATAGTCTCAATAAATGGACTGCGGACCTACTAGTTGTCAAATTTTCTCTGCTTCCATTTCGTTTCTCATTTCAGACATAAAGGCTTTGAATACACACTCTCTCACACAAACACAAACACAGAGGCAAAACCACTCACATGTGAAGTTGACAATACTACCAACAGAGTAACCTAAGAACAACACTGAATAAAATGATGAGCTTTCATGTTTATGCATCTGGATTTTAACAGTTACATTCATATTAATATGAGTTGTTGTTGTCACTGCTGATATTGTTGTTGCCTCCTTCTTGTTCCCCTCATTAGCTACCTCCTCCAGGATACTTTCAGTCATAGAAAACTTGGCAAAATTCCTTTACGCTTGGGTTTTCTTGGCATTGTCTAGCTAATATTTATCTCAATGATACCATTAATCATTAGGGTTGTTGTGTAGCAATCCATATAAACCTGCATCTGTAGCTAGATGTTTCTTAAGCCCCCGAAGAAAAAAATGAACAGAACATAGTATTGGATTCTTTTAACCTTAATTCACACTTTTAAAACATCAATGGAACCGTTAAGTCTGCATAAACAAATAAAAAATTTCTTTAGGTGGTGAACTTGAGGGTATGAAGAATAAAGAATGAGAATTTGGGGAATTCATGGATCACTCTTATTTCATCATCTCCTTATTTCATGGATCCAGAAAACCGAAAATAGTTTTCAGAAGGAGAATTGTGTTGAGAAATTAAAAAAATTACATTATTTTAAAATTTAAAAATTTTAATTTTATAATGCTACCACAAAAGATGTGAGAACAAAAGCTATGAAAATTCATAGAGAGAAAATTCTTAAGAAAGGACTTTTCTAAAATACCAAATAAAATTTAGGTAATGAATAAATAACAAGGGTCTGGAAGATGACTTAGTGTGTGAAGTCCATACTGTACCACAGGAGACCTTAGTTCAGGTCCGCAGCACCAGTGCAAAGAACAGCATAGTGGGTACCTGGAACTCCAGTCCTGGCAGATTGGCAGTCTTCTCCGTGGTCTGGAGAGCAATCTGTGATATTTATACTTTTAGTTTCAGGAGAGTGAGCCCATTAATTAGATAGGAAGCAGGAGCAACAGAATAACACAGCAAGAATCAGAAAGATAAGCAACAGCGCGGTGGTTGCAAACGTTATTAGGTCAAGAGTTTACAACATTCGTTGGAGATGACTGTATTAGTCTGATTGAGACAGTAAACATTGATAATATCTCATCAAATCAGAAGCTTACAAACGTGCAGCAGAAATTGAATGTAGTTGTTGATTTCCTGATCAATCTTTTTGAGGATGACCTTACCATAGCTGAACTTCCCACTACTCATTCCTACTGCAAGCATTTTCTACTTCGAGTAAACTATAATTACCACTATTGAGAATATTTTACCTTCTGGGTTTTCTGAAGGACTTGTTCTCAATATCCTTAAGTGCTTTTTCTCTTTTCCTGTTACTAAAGATAAAGAGTAAGCATGATCCAAAATACGAGTTTTGGAGGCATTTGACATAAACATGCTGAATGCTTGATGTTTGTTGTTGGGTTTTATTTCTATCATTTATCTGTCTATCTATCTGTCTATCTANTATCTATCTATCTATCCATCCATCCATCCATCCATCCATCCATCCATCCATCCATCTATCTATCTATCTATCTATCTATCTATCTATCTATCTATCATCTATCCTCTTTGGGGGCCCACTACCTAGCTCCCAAATGAATACATGGAGACTTATGCTTACGAATGCCTGGGTTTAGCTTACCTTGTTTCTAGCAAGCTTTTCTAACTTAAATTATCCCATTTCTCTTTATCTGCATTGTGCCTCTGGGCTTCTTTCCTTCTTTTCATTCTATGTATCTTTCTTTCCCTCTTAGTCTGTGGCTGGCTGTGTGGCTGCCCACTGGTGTGTCCTTTTCTTTTTTTCTAGCTACTCCCTCTTCTCTCAACTTAGATTTCTCCTCCAGTCTATTCTCTCTGCCTGATAGCCTGCCTGTCTCTCACTTTTACGTTGGTCATTTGGTTTTTTATTAGACAAAGCAACTGTTCTAGGCAGGCACAGTAACACAGCTTTACAGAGTTAACGAATGCACATAAAAGAATGCAACTCATATTTGCATCATTAAATTATTCCACAGCATAAACGAATACAACACAACTTGTCTTTGAATTTTTTTTTTTTTTAGTTGTGAGGAGAGGGTCCCTCTTGCAGAGTCAGCTTCTCAGTGAACTTTAGCAGAACCTACCTATTTACCAATAGACTGGGTATTATAGGCAGAGACAAGGGATCCCAAGGGATTGTTACTTAACCTGTCTAGTCACACAGTGAGCTCCAAGTACAGTGAAAGCTATTAGATTTATATACATGCCCCCATCTCTGTGCAACAGTAATAATCAAAGTTAAAGATGACAACAATTTGAGGAGTGTTGGGTGGTACTAGGATTTGGAAGGACAAAAGGAAAAGGAAAAAAGAGTGAAATATATTTTAATTAAAATTAATAAAAAGAAAAGAATGTAAATGGCCATAGAACTAGGCACCCCGTGTAGTATAGACCTCTGGTCTTCATGCATAAGTCTATAGTTGAGAGCACACATGCGCATTCACACGCAAACACACACACACATTCCAGGTGACAGTTTTTTCTAGGGATTCCAATACTCTGTATTTATAGTCTCCTTTAGGAAAATGTTCTATCTAAGACCTCAAGGCTCACTAATACTGCCATTGTGCTGATTCTCAACCTGCATTATATTCTTTTCACTTTGGAATACTGCCGTAGAAAAGAAAGACTGACCACAGTTAACTCTCTATTCTCCTTGTCCTTTACTTTGGACTGAATTGTGTCCCAGATTCGTATACTGAAGCACAAAATCCCAAGGTGAAGGTATATATAAAGGGAATCTTTTAGAGATAATGAAGCTTAGGTGATATCATGCTATAGGTTTTGATGATGAGGTTATTGCCCTCTTAAGAACAGACATCAGAGACCCCTTTCTCTCCCTTGTTCTATAACAGGAAGCTTCCATCAGCAGGTCTTCAGCAGGGGCAAGCCCTGCTGATACACTATCTTGGATCCCAACCATTAAAACTGTAAGAAAGTAAATTTATAATGCTCGAGCTATTTACTCTGCGGTATACTGCTAAAGGTTCTTATTATGTTTCATTTAACAAGTGTCTCTCCAAAAGACTAGTGTGGTGATGGTCTAGTTCCCAGTGTAACTATGTTCAGGGATGTAGCCCTGAGAGAAGATTGGCTCATGAAGGCTTTGATTTCATGAAGGAATTAATCCATCAGCGTATACGTAATTTGATAGAATTAATAAAATTGATGTAAGAATAAGAAGGCAAGGACTGGTTGGAGGCAGTGGTCCCTGGGGTAATGTCTCTGAAGGGTATATCTACTGCCTCCACTTCACCCTCTTTGATTCCTGGGGGCAGCAAGACACTTTGTTCTGTCACACCCGGCCACGGTGATGCTCTGCCTCAGCATTGCTCAGAAATGAGACCGGTCAATCATTAAGTTAAACTCCTAAAGCTAAGAGGGAAAATGTTCCCTCACAGTTGCCTTAAGAGAAACTGTCAATGTGATAACTTTGTAGCCAATAGACTATCTAAGCAAATGAAGATGACTGTGCATTTCCTGCAGTTGAATTATGGCTAACTTCCTTGTCTTTATAATCTGGAGCATAGACAAAGCCTCACAATAAATAATTACTAAATAAAACATTGCTGATTTAATAAATGCCAATTTTAGGCCAGATTGTCAAAATTGTCTCATACCTTAAATACACCAGTCAAACTTATCAGGTCTTGAAGGCCTACACAGAGGATGGAACCTAATACCTACAGTGATGAACTGTACTGATATGGAATAAGCATAGCCTTATTTTTAGATTAACCTTGATGTTGCAGTTGAAATTCTATCAAATATTAGAACATGGACTATCTATTAATTTTTACTTATTATCAGAAAAGACAGTAACAGTTTTGAAAATATGACCAATCTGAAATATTGATGAGATTTTTGTTAAAGATTAACAATAAACAAAACACATTAATTAAGTTTTTACTTTCAGAAAGATCAAAGAATCTCCTCTGATGTTTTGCAAAAGCAAAGGCATAGGCCCTTGTACTCAGCATCACAAGAAGTATCACCTGGCTCCTCCTATTCCCTTAATTACAAAACTTTTGAAGATTGGTTTCATATGTTATTTTCCCTTCAATTCTTTATTTTTAATTTCTGCCTCACTGCCCAGAATTTTCAGATTTTTTTAGTAGCAATTTATTTTTGTAATCCAGGTTTTTCCACTTGATGATAGTGGTTCTCTGCTTTATTACCCATGGACCAATCTCATTTCTTTCCTATATATCAGGTCCCTATGTACCCTGGAGGGTGTTCAGAATTCATTACTGTTGTTCAGAATCTATTACCTGGAGTTGTGGTTTTTAGGGATAGTCACTTATCTTTGCCTCGGAGCCTTGGGTTAAAATGTGATTCAAGTAGCAAAGGCCAAGCCAATCAGAACAAAACTCCTTAGATACAAGCCTCTATTATTCGTGTGCCTCTTTTGGTACTAAAACTGTTAATTTTATTAATGTGGAGTTTGATTTACATTTTCAGAAATTGCTGGAATCTCTGTTAGGGAAAAACAGGATATACAGTTGAGATGGCAGTGTTAGGGCTTCTCAATGGTATGTGTGTTTGTTACTTTTCCTTTACTTTCGATTAGTGGGTGCATTATGGAACATTTATCACATACATGACTCTATTATTCTATTGTAAATATATCCCATCTATCCAGGTAAAGCCATCAATAAACATGACACACTCCAGTCCTAAATGGTGTGCCAACAAAAGTGATCTTAGGTGATCAGGGAAATGGCTGTAACTAGAAAAATCATTCTGGTTTAGGTAACCCAGGCAAGAGAGACAATAATGAATGTGCTCAATTATAAGTGGACATGCTACACTCCACAGACCTCCACAAAGAGGGCTCAAAGGTAGATGCATGGATCTTCCTGGGAAGGCAAATAGTATAGATTTTATGGGTGTACTTGGGGCAGGTGGAGGAACAGAAGCGATTGGATGGGGTGAGAGAGAAAGAGGGAGAGAATCCTAGACTGTCATTGGGGAGCTTTGGGGATTGATGTAGAAACCTATAACAATGTAAAGTCACTACAAGAGGGATCCTAATAATAGGAGATATGGATTCTGAACCATGTATCTTCTATAACCAGGCAAGTTTCCCAGCAGCAGTTCTGAAACTTTAACCCTGCCACAAAACCTTCAATCTATAACCTATCCTGTCTGTAAGATGTGCTGGGGCAATGATAGCACAAAACTTTTGGGAGTGGCCTTTCCATGACTGGCCCAACTTAAGGCCCTCACCTCTAGAGGGACACCTTGCCTGACAGTGTCTAGATGGCCAGGAAGCAGAGACTGGAGAGTCTAGAGATCCAGGGTAGATCAAATATGACTGACAAAAAAGCAAAACAAAACAAAAAAGATTCAATGAAATGATTTCTAATGATATTTTGCTACATTTGTAGATCAGTTGAACAAATGTTTTTGTAATATGATTGAGCATCTTTTGGATATATTCCCAAGAGTGGTATTGCTGGATCCTGAGGTAGGTTGATTCCCATTTTTCTGAGAAACTTCATGTTGATTTCCAAAGTGGTTGTACAAGTTTGCATTCCCACCAGCAATGAATGAATGTTCGTTCGCCTTACTCCATATCCTTTCCAGCATAAGTTATAATTAGTGTTTTTGATCTTAGCCATTCTGATAGGTGTAAGATGGTATCTCAGAGTGGTTTTGAGTAACATTTTTCTGATAGCTAAGGAAGTTGAACATGTCCTTAAGTACCTTTTGGCCATTTGAAATTCTTCTGTTGAGAATTCTCTGTTTAGTTCAGTACTCCATTTTTTAATTGGGTTATTTTGAATTTTAATGTCTAATTTCTTAAGTTTTTTATATATTTTGAATATCGGTCCTTTGTCTGATGTGGGATGATGAAGATCTTTTTCCATTCAGTAGGTTGCCTTTTTGTCTTATTAACTGTATCTTTTCCTTTACAGAAGCTTCTCAGTTTCACGAGGTCCCATTTATTTACTGTTACTCTTAGTGTCTGTGCTACTAGTGTTATATTTAAGAGGTGGTCTCTCGTGTCCATGCATTGAACACTCCTTCCCATTTTCTCCTCTATCAGGTTCTGTGTGAATGGATTTATATTCAGGTCTTTAATGCATTTGGACTTGAGTTTTGTACATTGTGGTAGATATGGATCTATTTTCATTCTTCTACATGTTGACATCAAGTTATGCAGCAACATTTGTTGAAGATGCTTTCTTTTTTCCATTGTATAATTTTAGCTTCTTTGTCAAAAATCAGGTGTTCAAAGGTGTGTGGATTTATATCCAGGTTTTCATTTCAATTTCATTGGTCAATGTCTTTGTTTTTATGCCAATACTAACTTGTTTTCATTACTGCAACTCTGTAATAGAGTTTGAAGTAAGGAATGGTATTGTCTCCGGAAGTTCCTTTACTATATAGGACTGTTTTAGATATCCTTTTTTTTCCCCATATGATGTTGATTATAGTTCTTTCAAGATCTGTGAAGAATTGTGTTGGGATTTTGATGGGAATTGTATTGAATCTATAGATTGCTTTTGGTAGGATTGCCATTTATACTATGTTGATCCTTCCTATCGAAGAGCATGGGAGATATATTTTCTGGTAGCTTCTTCAATTATTTTTGTCAAAGACTTGTGAAATAGGGAGCTTGTTTTCTTCTTGGCAAAACTGTCTTTTAAGCAAGGAATTGTCAATGCTTTGACCACTGACCTAACGCAGAAAAGAAAAACAGGATACAAGAAAAAATACTGTCAAACCTTGCCAAAACAGGGTGAGACTCTTTTGAAAAATTTCCCGTCTCTGAAAATGGTCTGTCAGTTACTCTAGGCCTTAGCCAAAGTTGTTTGCTCCAATGCTGCAAATGAGACTTTGGGTAATTGCCCAGGAAGCCAGTTGTCTCTGTCATTTATTGCACATTTTAGAAGCTGCTTGATTGCACTTCCTGCCTACTCAAGTAATAGTATCTCTCTTCTCAGGTTTTTGATGGGATTAAAGATTAGATAGTTACACTTACTTCCCTCTTATAACTTAGCCAAGCCATTTCTAATACAAGACTTAGACTCCTTAGGATAGAATAATTTTTGAAACATTTAGCATGTGTTTCTTGCTTGATATTGTTTATGCTGGTTTTTATTCTGATTTTTATGCTTGATATTTGGTCTTATTGTATATAGTTTTATATTAGGCTTAGAATTCTTATATTTTTGGTTGTGAGTCCTACCTTTAAGGGCTGAGCCATATCTCCAGCCCTAGAGTTCTTTATTTAAACAAAAGTGGGAGGTTATGTGGGAACACCTTAAGCCAGTAACCTTTTAAGATACCAGCCCACTTGTGTGTCGCCTCTTATAAATGTCAGCATAAAGAACATGCTCTCTCTCTCTTGGCTTATGGACTTGATTCCTGTTCACAGTTCATGGAGAGAACTCTGATCTGTGAGTCTACCCCTAAATAAATAACCCTTTTATTATACTCAATTCTGAGCTAGTGTGAGATAATTTTTGTAGCATCTACCTGCACATCCACAACCAAGAACCAGGCTGATCCAGGGGAGCCCAACAGAAGATGGGAGGAAGGACTGTAGGAGCTAGAGGGCCCAAGGACACCATGACAACAAAGCCCACAGAAGCAGTTAACACTAATTAATAAACTCATAAGTTAAGGCTCATAAGGGGCTCACAGAGACTAGAGTGACAGCCTGTGTGGGTTTGAGATAGGTACTATGGATATATGTTATAGTTGTTTAGCTTGGTGTTCTTACAAGACCCCCAACAGTGGGAGTGTGGGGTGTCTCTGATTCTTTTGCCTGCACTTGGGACCCTTTTTTTTTCTTACTGTTTTGTGCAATCCACCCTTGATTCAAAGGTTTGTACATAGTCTTATTGTAATTTATTAGGCCTTGTTCTGTTGATATCCCTGGAAGTCCTGCTCATCATTTTTTTTTTTTCATAAGCAAGTGAGAAGTGGATCTGGAGGAAAGGGGAGGTGGGAGGAGGAACTGGGATGAGTGGAAGGAGGAAAACTGTTGTTGGGATATAATGTATGGGATGAGAATCAAAAGGACATAACAAAGAATGCTGGGGCATTCGTTGGTTTTATGTGATGGGTATGTGGTAAACACCTGAGGTTTCCAACAGGTTTACAGTTGAGGTAATGAGCTGTGATGACGGGTGGGTGGGAATGAAAGGACAGCCAGTTGCTTAAACCATTGCCAGATCTTGCAAACTTGTAACCCATACACTAACCTGATTTCAGATCAGAGTCCTGATTATGTTCCCGAAATTCAGTGATCCATATTGTAAGAGTACTAAAAAGGTGTAGAGCCACCAACACATAGGTAGCTGAAATTAAGATCCCTTACAAAAGATAGCCCTTTATATTTAGGAGTTTTAGAACTATTTCATAAACTAGACATCTTGAGCCTTCCTGTAAGACAAGAAAAAAATAAATATGTAAGATTCTTGTATCATGACGACCTGTATTTAATTTAAGGTTTTTGTTTTTAAAGTTTTCTTTGTTTGTTTGTTTTATCCCCCAAGCAATTTATAGCAGAAAAATAAAACATTTACTTTAAAAATTCTTGGTGTAGTGTCGTTGACTCATGTCTGTGATTCCATTATTTTTGAGGCAAAGGCAAAGGGATTGCTATGAATTAAAGGCTAGGATTCTTGTAGAACAAAACGTGTGTTTGAAATAAGTTTCATGCTTGTGACAGAGAGGAGATTGTTATTTATGTGTAGTGTCTTCTGTTGGGACTAATGAGTCCTGGTCTTCAGCTGCTCTTCCCTCCTAGAACCTTCTAATTAAAGTTACTAGAAACTGTGCCTAGCTTAGAGGATCAGAGGATGGGATTTTCACCTGTTGGCCATTGACTACAGTGTATTTAAGCCTACATGGTGCTAATAAAGAGGGGCTTTTGGTACCAGTGATTGAAGGTCTGGGTGTCACTCCATCTCTGCGTGAGTATTCTCAACCTCCAGCCCCTTTCCCAAAGCTCGTGAACTGGGGGTCTAGCGCATAGTGCGCAGACCAGACCCGGGCCGCAGTGCGCAGCAGTCTTCGACAGTAATCATTTTACTGTCTCTGTTGTGTGAAAAAAAAGCATTTCCATAGCTTTTATTCTTTGATGAGACATGAGTAGGGTTTCTGGTTTTAAAATCCTATATGTTTACTCTTTTATTTACTTGATTGTATTTATTTATATGAGTACTGTTGAGACTGTACTTACAGAAATATAAGCTATATTTGTGATTAACAGCAAGGATCAACTCCCCCCCCACACCCCAAAAGTAACTCAAACAGACCAATGACTTATCCCCTTAACTTTAGTGAAAAAAAAGAAAAGAAACCTGCTCAATCCAAACCATATTTACATATGACATTTATATAAAGATATAACCGCACATAATCCATAATGAAGGAATACAAGAACCCCTCCAGTCACTCTACTGGGATCGGTATGCAGGGACAGAAATAGAAATGCATTGTGTATACCATAAAAATTAACCTTTGGGATTTTGTTCACACCAGTTTATCAAGTCAAATACTGTGTCCTGAAATTTTTACGACTGTTAATAACAGCCCACAGTTAGGCTCACCATGACAAACCTGATTAATTTTCATGCTTCAGAGTAGAAATGGATTGGTTCAGGGAGAAAAACAAATTTCCCATTAACAGGATTTGGTCTTGACTTTGTGTTTTTATCAACTTCTGGGCATACCCTGTTATTTTAGAAAAGCTGAAAGAGATCCCTTTAGAATTCAAGGAAGACTGAGGCCATCAGTAATCGTTCATTCACTGTGTTGGCCTCTGAGAAGAGATTGGTAAGTTTGCAGCCTGTCCGTAATGAATACTGCGTTAGAATTTGGGGGCAGCTCAGACACTTTAAGTCTCAGATTTTTTTCCCTTTGAAGTGTGACTATTAGGAGTAGCTGTCCTAATTACTGTGGGAATTAGACGAAGAGGAATGTAAAGCATTTGCCCCTGGGCTTGGCACCAAGGAGGCATTCAATAGACAATACTATCAATTATGCCAGCACGTTTGTAGTCGCTTTTTAGAAAGAGCATAAATATCATTTTTATCATTATTTATAAATCTAAAATAATCAGCATCATTAAGTAAATACATTCAAATCTTACTGATTTTATTAACGATTGGGCTCATAGAATTTCACTTGTGAGTTTTAGCATTTTTTCTCTTTGCAGCAAATAAAATCATTATTGAGCCCATCTGAAGTGGTTTGAGACCACATCTTACAATCTTTAGCATTTTAAAATGTTGCCATTATTTTAATGAATAAATATTTAAGACAATAGACTCTATAATATAACTTAATTTAAAAGCTAAATATTAGATTAGTTAAGTTTGGAGAGATGTGCTAATTCTCCGAGTGTGAAAGCCTTCGAACTAAAGTGATCCCAATTGCTCTGCTCAGTGGTGGGATAAAGAAATCAATTCTATTATAAAATGCGATCACTTTGAATATAATCTTAAGGATCCTTATTAGTGAACAATCTACAAAAGTCTGTACCAGTGGGCAGTAAGATTCTAAGGTGTCATGCCCCTCTTTTAGATTTTTTGACTATGAATTTAGAAGTTTGACACAGAGGCTCACATGCTCCTTTGAAGTCACCATTTAACCTGTTCAGTTGCCAGTTTACACATTGATTATCTCTATTATGCTGTGATTTTTCTTTTTTGCATATATACTCATTTCATGTTTTCATAAAGGTTCCTTTAATCTATCAATTTCAAAGTGAGCTATATGAACTTGACCCCTTTTCTGTCTTGTCTCCAGAGGTAATAAAGAGATATCACCTATACATTCCTTGTGAGGAAAACCTCTGCAGGAATTCTTGTTTATTTCCCTTTGTGAATTTGCCCCTCAGCAGTCTAAGTCTCATGGAGATGAGCAACCTCTGCTAATTTCTACAGATATCTCTCTCAGGCATACAACACAGTGAGTCACCATTTCATGAGTCACGAAACACAAGATAATCAGCAATTGCTTGCACAGTTGCAGAAACATTATTGTCCTCTACTGAAGTACCTTCTCCAAATCCATTCTGGGACCCTCTTCTCTGCTAATTTCTACAGATATCTCTCTCAGGCATAAGAACACAGTGAGTCACCATTTCATGAGTCACGAAACACAAGATAATCAGCAATTGCTTGCACAGTTGCAGAAACATTATTGTCCTCTACTGAAGTACCTTCTCCAAATCCATTCTGGGACCCTCTTCTCTCTTTCCTGTGGCTTTTAGATGGGTGAGAATAATGCTTAATTTGGATTCTACAAATTAAGCAATTGTAATCATTTAAAAGAAATATCTTTATAGCTGTAATTAATATTTAAATCTAAGCTTTTGATAGAATCATATTCACTAAAAGCTTTTATTTTATAAAAGCTAAACTTTCAAGATAGATTTTTTTTATGATTTCAGATATATTTAAAATTCAGACTTAGACCTTACTTAGAACTATACATGGGTAGTTTGTCGTTTATACTTTTGTAATAAATCTTCCAAATTTAATATTTAGTTTGCCATTTATATTTCTATAAGAAATCTCCACAAATTTAGTATTTAGT
>NW_026067972.1:204599-218053 GCF_014885135.2 Alexandromys fortis | reverse complement strand
AGGTTAAGATCCTCCCTGGTAAGCCAGCTCGTGGGCTACACAGAATATTAGAAATGGGTTAGAACAATATGTAAGAGCTAGCCAATAAGAAGCTGGACCTAGCCGGGCCAGGCAGTGTTTGAAAGAATACAGTTTCCGTATAATTATTTCGGGGCATAAGCTAGCCATGCGGGCGGCCGGGTGCTGGGGACACAGCCCCGCAGCTCTTAATTCAACACTCAAGATAGATTTTTATTGAAAAATTAATATTATAATATTTATAGAGTTCTAAAACTGATGTGATTTTAGACAGAACCTATAATCCTAATAAATTAAGTATTTTTCATATTTCTTTCTAGCTTGAATTCATTTGGAGATGTAAATTTATATGCTAGTTACAATGGTGAAGAATTGTTCCATTAAAATTGTTTAGATATCTTTCTGTATTTATGAATTTTTAAAAAAATCTGCAAAATATTAATTTGAGTGGATATTTTAGATATTTTGCTAGGACTCATTCTCTTAATAGTAACAAATAGGGATTTTATTGATTTTTTTTGACATTTGTATATTCTGCTCTCTTGGGGCTGGTTATTTAACATTTTATATACTCTTCCTAAGTAACTCAAGGTTAACTTATCCTAAGCAGATTTTTAGTGCATAAGATGTTTGCCACTCATGAGGTGGAAGCTTGGAGGTATCATATACTCTTATCACACTGCATATTGTGATAAAAACTGACTTAGTATTTTATGCAAAATGCAGTATGCTTACATATTTATAGAGTTGCTTAATCCCATATCTAAGTTTTATTTATTATTTGTATTACCTCTGCATATATTATAAGCTATCTATGACAGTTATCTACTTTTTAAAAGAGTCTGGGCTGGAGAGATGGCTCAGAGGTTAAGAGCATTGCCTGCTCTTCCAAAGGTCCTGAGTTCAGTTCCCAACAATCACATGGTGGCTCACAACCATCTGTAATGGGGTCTGGTGCCCTCTTCTGGCCTTCAGGCATAGACACAAAGAGAATATTGTATGTATAATAAAATATAAATATTTCAAAAAAAGGAGTCATGATGTTGCAAGAAACTGAAAATCAATAAACTTTTATTTTTATATTTATTTACCATTTTTGATTCATTTCTTGAATATCTGGGAATTTTAAATCTTTAGGATTTTCAGAAAGAATATTACTGATTTTTTGACTTACTGTTAATATAGACATGGACCTTTATAGAAACCTATCTCTATTTGGAAAAGATCTGTGGTAAAAGACAGAACAGAGATGTTCTATTAAGATTTACCTAAGTTGTAAATTGAGAGTTATTAATGTGTTATGGAATTTTAAACTATATGATATGACTTATAGCCTTGATCTTTTTATTATAATGTTTAGCCATATGCTTAGTTTTAATACAGTTGCACACTATTTGAAGTTAATTAGGAGGACATCACCCCCTTTCCTCCTCCAGGTCCATTCACTCCTGTTCTTTGCCTTGGAGAGTTGACCATACAATTGACTTAGTTCCACTGTCTACCTGATTTAGTTAAGGATGAGCCAAGTAGTTTGTTGATGGATAAGTGGCAAATGTAGTATGGCTGCATCTTGAAATTGCCTTTTTGTGTTTTCATAATATGGCTGTCTCTTTCTGTAGACCAATTTTCAAGATTATTCCCAAACCTTCTTCTACATTTGTCTTGGATATAGGACTGGTGACCGTCACTGTGCCCCAACAGTACTTCAGTACTTGTGATTTGGCTTTATGCTTTAAACTAACACACACACACACACACACACACACACACACACACACACACACACGTTATTTTTACGTATTTGTTAATATGCTCTTCACTGGGATCTCCCTATTTATCATGAATAATTATGTACCTTCTGTTTGCTTATGGAACCACAAGTACCACAAATACAATTGGGCAAATTTATCTACCTATGTTCTTATCTATTTCTCTATATCTCTAATCTATCTATCTATCTATCTGTCTGTCTGTCTATCTATCTATCTATCTATCTATCTATCTCTCCAAATAAACTGAAAGAGAAAGAGAATTATATGAGTCCCAAAGATTACTAATAAAGGATTTAGTCACATTATTACATTCCGTCTTTCTTTTCTTTCATCGTCTATATCATTTATCTCTAGATATTCTTACACATATTTGTTTCAAACTCAGTTGGGTTTTCTTTTTTTCTCCTTTAAAACATATTTCTTTTATTTTTGAGATTATGATATAGTTATTCTTCCTATATTTCTCCCCCAAAACCTTTTCATTACACCTCCTTGCTTTTTTTTTCAAATTCATGGCCTCTATTTCTTTAATCATTATTTCATAATCTATATCATCTATCTATATTTATATCTATATCTATATGTGTGTACCATATATGTAACCCATGCATAAATAAGTAACAACAAATAAGACATATTGCACATTATATATATATATATATACTAATAGATAGATCTGTATAAATTTTTAAATATATAAGTACAACTATCTCATTATAATTTTACATATATGTTCTTCTTCAGGGCTGACCATTTGATACTGGATAACAAATTAGTGTGCTCTTGTCTGAAGAAGACGTCATCCAATTCTCAGCATTGCTTAGCAGTCTATAATTTTTTTTGTATGCTTCAGCCTCTTGGGCTTCCCTGTATATAAGTTAGTATGGCTTTTGTTGTTGGTTTTGTTCAGCGCATGCATAGGTAGCTATGTTGGTGAGATTTTATGAGTGTACCTTTTGTACATCTTCCTATGTTGAAATGTAATTTTCTAAATTTTAAATTTTTTAAAGAAAAATTACTCTGTAAACCATTGGTATTTGTAAGATACTGGGACCACTGAAACATTTGAGATTAAAGAAATGTGAATGAATACGTAAAAATAGATTAGTAGATTCAATTACTTGTAAGTAGTTATTTGCTGCCGTCTGTGTTTACAATTAGCTCCAGCTTCCTTAACTACGAGTGAGGGGGAGCAGGAAACTTTAATGAAACAATCCAAGACACTTATTACTTTGGATGTAGATGTGCTCTACCATAATTAATCCTGCATGTGGTAGTTTGGGGGCCATTAAACTGAGACTCAATTAGACTGAAGATCACAGAGATATAAATTACTCACTAGAGACTTGATAAAACCAACTAGAAAGTAGTTGAAATTTGTTGTGCTATTCTAGTTGCCTTGATAAGCAAATATTCCTGGAACAAATTATTATGACAAAGCCTTTGGAGACCTTCATGAAGAAGAGTAACTGGTGATATTTCCAATCATCAATGAACTACAAAATTTGCAGATATGGAGTTACACTATGAATTCATATGGCAGGTTTATGAGTTTGGTTTTTTACTGTCTGTATATTTGTTCACCTCCTGATGTCTTGGTGACATGGAGACCAAAAGAGGACACCTAGAGTTACATATGATTGTAAGCTTCCATGTGGGTGATGGGAACAAAACCTATATCCTCTCGAAGAACAGCCAGTTCTCTTAACTGGTGTGCCATAACTCTAGCCACAAAATTACTATTTATGTTTTTGAAATCTGATTTGCTAGTGTGAATTAATATTTTTCTTCCCTAAATGAATAGTGTTTTATATGTGTTCTCTTTTTTATGTTGTGTTCTTATTGTACCGATTCTTTTTCTTTGTTTTCTTTTTTGTTTTTGTTTTTGCATGTGTGTGTTGCAGTTTCTGTTATCAGATTTATGATATTTTGTGAAATATCTAGTGTTTGGCCTTCAAAAATACTATATTTTTCATAATGTATAGAAAGGAATAAATAGATGTCTCTTCTCCTAAGACTTTTTTTAGGTTTATGAGTGTGTATTTCATTCCACACTGTAGCAGAATAGTGAAAAAAAATCATTCCTTGAATTATGTTTTATTAAATAATAGTGATCTTAGTTGATGAACTTAAGAAAATTAAAAAGTTGAATTTGAATTATTCCTTTATTTAATCTCAGTGTTTATTCAACAAATCAATCATGTTGGTCCTGTCACCAGAACCTATGAAGTACATTATGTTCTTTCCACATGTAAGTGTTATATAAAAATTATATTCATACCTTCAGTAGAACTAGGGAACAATCTAAGTGGTACCATTCCTTGGTTTCTACTCCCCTCCATTTCCTAAGAGGAACAAGATCTGTGAAGCCATTCTTCTTAAAGCACTCTACCATTAGTCTCAGTAACACTGTGCTTTTCCCCAGTAATTTGTTCTTTTCAGAGTGAATCCTCCTAGAGTTCATGGATTGAAATTTTTATCCTCAGTGGAGCAATGTCAAAAAGGCCTTCAAGAGATGGGACCTAGTTAGAGAACACAAAAATGGGGTCTTCTTTATCCTCTAGTTTCCTGTCTTACCACGACATTTAGGTATAACATGAACGGCAGGGACACCCTCACCAGAACCAACACCATACTGTTTGAATGTTTAGCTTCTCATATCTAAGAGGTACATCAACGTCTTCCTTGTTCACAGAAACAACAAGTGAGCTGACACACACAGCCTCCATGTGTAATGAAACTAACCCTAGGTGTGTGGGTCCTTGTGAAGAATAAAATGTGAAACACTAAAACAGAAACTCAAGGGATGCCTGCTTTTCTAGAAATGTTGCTGAGAATTAGTTTGTGCATGTCTTCTAGTCTTTCCTTACCTCTAAGCAATGTGAAAGATAGGCTTTCATTTAGGGCATGAGAAGCTACCTATAAGTGCAAACTTCTGCAAAGAGGGAAACATTTTTTTACGTCTTTATTTTTAGTTTTTGAGCTGTGGAAAGCATGAGGAAAGAGGAAGCAGGGGTAGCAGAAGTGACATGGATAAACTGTTCTTCAGTGGCTTCCTTGGCTATTAAAAAAGAAAGCTGCAATATAGGGAAAGACAATTTGTGGAGATAGGTGAAACAAACATTTTTTTCATATCTTAAATTCTACTGGAGTATTGACAAGAATATTTTGCTCCTTTTATTTTCTCTAACTTATCACTTGTCTTGCAGCGTAAGTGAAAGAAACAAACCTTACTGAAGAGCACCAAATCCATTCTCACTTGTGCCTTAATAGCATGATTGATGGGATCCCCCCCTGGCTGGACTCACGTTTTTCTTAAGGGTCAAGTAAACACTTGAGACTGAAAATTCATTAGAAATTATTTCCTAGAGGGGAATAATGGTTACACTCAGGCAGAATGGAACAAATTAGAGATTCTGGATGATTTGTGCACTCTGAGTTGTTTTCTATTGCTCCTTTAGCTAGGGGGAATTTGAAAAGAAGAAAGTATGTTACTGCAAGAAATTGAATGTAAACAACATTTTATTTTGTTTTATCTTATTTGAAAGGCTATGATAACAGAATAAAAATTTATTTGATAATGATTCTCTTTTACCATCAAATGACACCAACAGTACAAAGATCTATGCCTCAAAAAATGACTATTAAATATAAGAAAACCTTAAAACTGTACTGGCAATCTTTTTTGTTGTTTTTGTTATTGAACTAAAAAAGAAAGACATGATGTTCAGTCTGTATGTCGAATAAAATCCAACCAGGACAAACAAAGTACACAAAGTAAGACTTCATTAACATTAACATTATTTTTTCGAAATGGGGTTTCTATATAGCTTTGCAGCCTGTACTGGAACTAGCTCTTGTAGACCAGGCTCTCCTCAAAATCACAATGATCCGCCTGCCTCTGCCTCCTGAGAGCTGGGATTAAAGGTGTTTGCCACCACTGCCTGGCAATATTAATATTTTAATGGTATACTTCTCCTAGAGAAAAATTTGAATAAGTAAAAAATATACCACCTTATCTACAAAATTCCATCAATATCTAATTTATATAGCATTATAACTTTTATACATTTTTGTGACAGAATGACAACACTGAACAACAATTATGGGGTGGCTAGACATTTGAACACTCCAAGAATAATATTTTAAGAGATAAAGTAAATATACTAATTGGGAAGGTTTATGTTAGTGAAAGGGTAATGATTTCTGAGATTATATAAACTTCCTGTAGTGTATAATAAATCGCTCATGTAAAATGCTGCAAGTGACTTGATACTAATTTTTATTACCAACATAAATTATTAGTGTTGCTTGTATTGGTGCTTAGTGAATTATATCTGGGTGGCACTTTATTGTTCTTGGCTTGGAGAATTAAAAATTACAAATTTGAGGAAAGGATTCTTTCTAAAGTCTTTTTAAGTAAAACATGAGTTTGGGTGCAAAGGTGCATGATGTTAATTATAATGATGTACATTTGTCTGGAAACTCATGTTTGACAGAGGAAAAAAAAAACATGTATTCCTATCAGACAAAAATTGTCACCAGATAAGTTGGGGCTTTGGGGCATGGTTGGGTAGTGATAATGATTTATTACTTGAACATAATATTTTTAAAGTGAGATAGGACTACATCCTATATAAACTGAACATCTAGATAAAAATACAGCATGCTTTGCCCAAGGAATTAGAGAGAAAACCAAGTTAAAAATGTCTAAAGAAGCAGCAGTATTATCTCTTCTTTTATACAGATTGCAAATAATTTAAACATTAAAATGTGAAAAGAAACACAGGCAGAAAATCTTACACTACTTTTCCCTAGGACTATAAATTATTTAAACTTCTTAAATTTCAACAGCAGATCATGCTAGGAGTACTCATATTGTCCAATTACTTAGTCACATTTTGAAATTGAGAATGGTGAGGAATTAAGTTAAAATTTCATAAAAATCTCTTTTAGTTTTGGAACAGTAGTGAAATCTTAGACTGTAAAGGCAATATTATAGCTTGGTCTGACCAGTTTGGAAGTACAATATTTAAAACAATGATGTGTAATACTGATAACTAGCCAACCAACACAAAATTATATATTTAAAAAAAATCCCAAGAATCTACCAACTAGTAGCTGGGCTGTAACTATTTGGATTGAACAGTAATTACCAATACAAAGCAGTAGGCTACTGATAATGGACAAACTCAGAAGTGATTCTTGGAAGCATCTTGTCAAGAGAAAGAACATAAACCCATGCTTATATAATTTATAACTTCATTTGAATGAAATTGTTGGAAAACTCAGTATTTGAGATAGAATTTCAAACAATGTTTATTTTTAATTTCAGCTCAGACTTATTGTCACATGCACATCATGGGATGATGAGGATATTTTTAAAATATCATGGTGATGGTTGTATCACTATAAACACTAAATTATTGAATTGCAAGCTTAAAATTGACTGTCTTACAGTAATTTAAAAAAAAATGCCTCATTACGCTGGGTAGTGGTGGTGAACACCTTTAATCCGAGCACTTGGGAACAGAGGCAGGCAGATCTCTGTGACTTAGAGGCCAGAGTGGTCTACAGAGTTGTTGGGGGAGGCTGCTTTTTTTCTTCCCAGTCATACAAACTTGAAATAATCACACAGAAACTGTATTATTTGCAATGCCGTTTGGTCAGTAGCTTCAGCATATTTCTATATTACTCTTATATCTTAAATTAATTCATTTCTATTAATCTGTATATTTCCATGTGGCTATGGCTTGCTGGGTAAAGTTCCATCCAGCGTATGTCTCTGGCAGGGCTACATGGCTTCTCCCTGACTTTTACGAGCATTCAGTTTAGTTTTCCTGCCTAGCTCTACTCTGCCCTATCACAGGCCAAAGAAGTTTATTTATTCATTAACCAATAAAAGGAACACATATACAGAAGGACTTCTCACACCAAAGAGTGAGTTCTAGAACAGCCAGGGTTACACAGAGATTATTGGTCTCAGAAAACCAAAAGAAAAAAGAAGCCTCATTATAACTTTTAAATAAGTAATAATTTTCTGAGGTTTTGTTACAGCTAAACCAAATAAAATGTATAAATCAGAAAACATATTTCCAACATAATATACACATGTATTATTGGAAGGAAGAGCCACAAACTCTAACATATTTTTTTTATTCTAGACTAATCCTTGCTAAAGCAAAAAAAAAAAAGGAACATAGTGGTTAAAGTTGTAGAAATTTCTGCTTCCAAATGTACCCGGCTCTGTGGCTATGTGATGACTGTAAATGCGTTGTGAAAAAGAGAATCTTAGGTGATATGGATCCAGTACTAGTTAAAAACAGGTCATGGAAACTTTGGCTGCAGCTTAACATGAGTGTATGAGGATTGGAGTTGGTGTGGACCGTGTTCAGAATCAACTCTTCATATGACATAATACAGTGTTTGCAAACACCACACACAATACTCATAATCCAATTAGAAACCAGCATGCCTATTTACAATCTAATTCTAATATCACGTGCTTCCAAAAATAAGTGCCATGCATCAGAAATAAAAGGAGAAACAGATATTCTCATAGCAACAGGCAGATACTTTAAAGTTCCGAAGGTTTAAAGTTCTGAAGGTTTAAAGTTGTTAAGGAATTAACAACTGCAATGAATTAAAAATAAGAAGCATAACTTCCAAATGGAGTTCTTATCATGAAAATAATGTAAAAGGGAAAATCGTAATGGAAGGAAAGAAATTCTCATACTCAGAAAAATTGACTGGGGAGGTTTAATGCGAATGGTTGAAATCTCAGAGCTTAGACTTGGAAAAGTGCTAAAAGTCTGAGTGAACCACTGTGCATAAACTGGTCCAGTCTAGAAAATAAATGAATAAAGTAGAACTGATGATGTAGGTCTGTAACCTCAGCTTTGAAGGTTGATGCAGGAGGATTACGTGTGTCACAGGATGAGTTCAAGGCCAGTCTGAAAATTGTAGTATGACCTTATTTCAAAAACTGAAAGTCAAAATTATTAAGAGCTGAGGATTTAGAATTCTGTAGATGATTAAGGCCTTTTGCTTACTATGCAGTGCTGACAAAAAGAAAATAAAATGTCTATTTTTATTCTAAAATACTTCAGAATTCTACTTTTATCTACTGGGAATTGCTTGAATTATTTCATTAAAAACAGACAGGAAATGACCCCTTCTTGCCCAGAAATTCTGAATACACCACTATGTGGAAGGTCAGATGATTTTGCTTTCTTATGTGCCCTGTTACTTTTTTCCATATTAACATAAATACCAATGAAATGTTGAGGCAAGGTTTGAACAATTAATTGGCATCTTCTCAGGAGCATATGGTAAAAAGAACAAAGTAAGCTTGGAATTTCCCAAAGCTCCAGCCTGGAGTACAAAGCTCTATTTTTCATTGGCCCTGAGTGAGCCATTCCTCTATACTGGGGTCTCCCCTGTACCTGCATTCTGAATGGTTTAGGATATTACTAAATATTCCACTCTTTTTTTTTTTTCCAAATGAAGCTATGGGAGTTTTATAGAAGTCAGAGGATTTACTCAAAATAAAGATGGTTTTTCATGTGAGAGTCAATCGGAGTCACAGCAAAAGCAGACACAAACAAATGTGGGAGTTGTGAACTGTACCCAAAAGATATTTCATAGCTCTAGGGACTTTTCATATGAGAGAAACTTTGAACAATAGAATGTAGGGCAGCCAGATTTAAAAATGAAACAAAATACCAAAACCATGAGATTGTCAAATCCCATCTTATAAAGTGCATATCAAAAATTCATAATAAAAATTGCTCCAAAGCTTTGCAGTTGATTCATGTATAAATTCCACTTTTAAGCCCTTCTCTGTGAGTAAATAAAATGATCAAAGTTCTAGCATTGTTTTAAAATGTAGGCAGCTCCTTAGATGTAACTTATATATAGTGAGGTAGGCACAGAATTATCTTTTTTATTTTTTATTTATTTATTTATTAAAGATTTCTGCCTTCTCCCCACCACCGCCTCCCATTTCCCTCCCCCTCCCCCGGTCAAGTCCCCCTCCCTCACCAGCCCAAAGAGCAATCAGGGTTCCCTGCCCTGTGGGAAGTCCAAGGACCACCCACCTCCATCCAGGTCTAGTAAGGTGAGCATCCAAACTTTCTAGGCTCCCACAAAGCCAGTACGTGCAGTAGGATCAAAAACCCATTGCCATTGTTCTTGAGTTCTCAGTAGTTCTCATTGTCCGCTATGTTCAGCGAGTCCGGTTCCCAGATCTGGGGCACAGAAATATCTTGTGGTTTTGCTTCTCTCTAAGCAGGGTGGGTAAGACGTCAAGAGACTAAAATTAACATCACAATAGCCCTGGGAAAGGGATGGTGGACTAAGAAACTGCTGGTACCATGTCATTTCTCTGTATCAGTTCTAGTGATGCTTACTCCTTCAGAATGCTTAGATACCTAGGTCATTAGACAAACGTTCCTTACCAATTCCAAGATTTTTATTATGTTGTGCCCTAAAATATTTACTTTTACTTCTCAGTTGATAAAATAAATTATAAGAAGGGTAGGGTGGGCATTAGTCTTAGAGTGTCTATTGCTATGATGAAACGCCATGGCCAAGGTAATTTGGAGAGGAATGTATTTATTTCAGCTTACACTTCCACTACCAGACAGGACAGTCCACCACTAAGAGACATGAAAGAGTCAGGAGCCAAGAGCTGATGCAATGGTCATCAAAAGTTGCTGCTTACTGGTTTACTCCCCATAGCTTCCTAAGTCTGCTTTCATATAGAAACAAGGACCACCAACCCAGGGATGGCCCCACCCAAAAAGGGAAGGGCCATCACCCATCAATCACTAATTTAAAATAAATGCCCTACAGGCTTGCCTGCAGCCAGATCTTGTAGAAGTACTTTCTTAATTGAAGTTGCTTACTTTCAGATGACTTTAGCTTCTGTCAAGGCGACATAAAACCATTCAGCAAATCAACCCCTTGTCAACCTGACATACAAACCTATCACTGTTAAGTCACCTTTCCTTTTTCATACATTCCCAAGGTATCTCACATTAAAAACATAAATAACTTTAAAAGTCCCACTTCCAATACACCACATAAACACACTCATTCAAACATATTACAATTATTTGATGACTTGTCAGACACAAAACATACAAAAGAATAAGAGAAAAAAGAGGAAGAGGGAAAGTGGGAAAAGCTTGTATTCAATAGATCAAATTCCAAAAAGTACAGTATATTGTGATATAAGATTTTCCTACTGCTTTACTAGACAAATCACTTAACTCTTATATATTATGTTTATTCAATTATACAACCTGAAGCTTGGATTATTCATTTCTTAAAGAATTTCCATTACCAGTTTTCTATTTTTCTAAAACAATTTCAGAAAATGAAAGCAAAAATAAATTTTAAATTATAAATGTAGTGGTATATGTGTTCGGAATTGGTATGTCATTCATATGTGTATGAAATCAGTCGTATTTATCTTTTTAAGAAGTTCACAAATACAGTAGGCATTCTGAAGGTATTATATACATTTTGAAATGGTACCTGAAGTGTAAAAGAAGTACCTAGCATCAAATAGCTGAAAAGTTTGTTCCTGCAGTTGGATGTTACTACAGAATCCATGAATGACCAACTCTCCAGAACAAGTGATGGAGGATTGCTTGGCTGTAAACTGGAAAGGTACCCTACCTCCTCCAAGGCTGAGAATAGGCTAGAAGGAGGGGTAGAGACAGCTTAGGAGCAGACAAAGGAGAGAAGAGCAGCAAAGAAATATCTTCTCTACTAGACAAAGCCATCACAGTCAGGAATTTACTGCTGCTCTAGCTGTCCATACAAGACTTGAAAGATCTATACAATTTTGGTCTGTCAACATTTCATCAAGGATGGAAGAGGGGCCCATGAAGACATAACCCTGTATGATCACTGATTCTTAGTTAATGGCTGTGAATAGAGAGGAATGTCATCTTTTTGGTGTGGTATCTACTGATTGTGGCAAGAAACTCTAAACTCAGTGGGCTGGGCAATAAATGTGACTCAACACTTAAGAGAATTTGCTGATTTTCAGAGGATTTACTCTACCCAGGACCCTATTAGACAGCCTACAACCACCTTCTACCTCTGACCTAAGAAGTTATACACACACACACACACACACACATACACACTCATGCACAGGTGTGCATATAAGCATACAAAGTTGAAAAGTATAAAAAGAAAGTTTAAAACAAGTCAAGTGAGTTACATACATAAATATCAAAAATATATAAAATATCAAAGGAATAGAAATGATACCTGTGGAGAAATAGGATCCCAGAAGGAGAGGAGGGGGTTAAGTAGGTTAATTGGCTTAAAATGACTAAAAATCATTAAATAAATGGATAACATTCTCAAGTAGTAAAAAATTAGAAATAGCAATATGCTCAAGAAAAAATGATCTAATGAAAGTCAAACTCTGTAATAGAAATTAATTGTACAAAAGGTTGACATTTAAAAAGAATAGTTATTGTTTCTTGATTTTTTTCTCATTCTCATTCGTAGGTTGGCTTGCCAGTTTTAAGGAAAAACATTTAATGGGCGGATAGGTAGTGGGTTTTATTAGTTTTCTTTGTAAGCACTGTCATGCTCCATTAGTACCCTGCCCTGTGAAGACCTGCTTTCCCTAAACTGTAGATCTTTGGATATAAACTCAAGACTATAGTTAGTAATTGCCTGACTACTGAATGAACACTTGTAGGGTGTGCACTTATGAGTTAGGTGAAGTGTATAATTAGGAAACAGATTTCTAAATGGCTTATTTAGTCACAAAACACAACCATTGAAATTGAATGATTGTAAAGGGATGAAAATATTTGGTAGTGGTTAAAGTGAAAGTTTGAGATTTCAGGACAATAAAATTATACTTACATTAATAATTTTTAATATCATATATATGATATGCTATATATGATATGTAGTTGAGTAATTGTTTTAAGTAAGGCAAATGTAATAGGTTGAATTTCACTAAGAAATTACAGACTCTTAGAATACCTGTTAAGATAATAGAATGACTGGCAAAACTTAGATTTTCTACTGTATTTAACAAATTAGATTTCTTTTGAAAATAACTCTCACTCTAAAAGAACCTGCATTGGGCTGGAGAGGTGGCTCAGAGGTTAAGAGCACTGGCTGTTCTTCCAGAGGTCCTGAGTTCAATTCCCAGCAACCACATGGTGGCTCACAACCATCTGTAATGAGATCTGGTTCCCTCTTCTGGCCTGTGGACATAATGCAGGCAGAACACTAATAATAAATAAAATAATAATAATAAATAAAATAATAATAATAAATAAAATAATAATAAAATAAATCTTTAAAAGAACCTGCATGGTTCACTTATTCTATTTTTTTCATTTCTCATTTTGTAAAATCTGTTTGGCATTTGTGTGTATGTGTGCATGCATGTGTGTGTGTGTTAGAATATCTGTTCAAGCTTGTATGTGAGGACATATGCTTGTTACTGACACCCTCATGTTGCATGTACTTTCAGGGTGTATTGCTGTTTGCCACTTTGCTATGTAAAATTTTAAGACAATTCTGAAGCCATTTATGACAATTCTTTTTTTTTATCCTTTTTTTTATTTTATTGAGAATAAGAAAAAAAAAGTTTCCGCCTCCTCCCAGCCTCCC
>NW_026067972.1:156497-203065 GCF_014885135.2 Alexandromys fortis | reverse complement strand
CCAAAAGACACCTAAGGTCATGCTCAACCTCATTAGCAATCAGGGAAATGCAAATCAAAACAACTTTGAGATATCATCTCACACCTGTCAGAATGGCTAAAATCAAAAGCACCGATGATAGCCTTTGCTGGAGAGGCTGTGGAGGAAGGGGTACCCTCATCCATTGCTGGTGGGAATGCAATCTTGTGCAACCACTTTGGAAATCAGTGTTTCGGTTTCTCAGGAAATTCGGGATCAACCTACCCCTGGACCCAGCAATACCACTCTTGGGAATATACCCAAGAGATGCCCTATCATATGACAAAAGCATTTGTTCAACTATGTTCATAGCAGCATTATTTGTAATAGCCAGAACCTGGAAACAACCTAGATGCCCTTCAATGGAAGAATGGATGAAGAAAGTGTGGAATATATACACATTAGAGTATTATGCTGCGGTAAAAAACAATGACTTCTCGAATTTTGCATGCAAATGGATGGAAATAGAAAACATTTATGACAATTCTGAGCCCTCTCAGTCTCAGCAGTAATGCTTTTCCCTTCCTCCCTGGGAACCAAGTACCTAATAATTGCCCACACGTGTACTGAAATGTTGGGTACTTTCCATCATCTCCCTGAGTCCTTGTGAATGTTCTCCAAATAGAACTCAGTTATTGAATAGGGGCAAGATAACCATTAGGTGTTGACTCAGTTACTGATATTTTGACTTAGGCCCTGGGAAAGGGGCAAAGTGACCCTCAGATGTTTTCCCTTACCTCATCCGATCTGGCAACCACTCTCCAACCAATTATTGGTAATAGCCCTTTTGAATAAGCCAGTCATATCCTAGACATCCCTTCTCTCTGTGGTTTTTCCCTTTAAAAATAGCCCGTACCATCCATTCGGGGTCTTTCTAGCCTCCCTAACACTGAAAGACCCTGTCATGAGAGAATTAATAAAATCCTCATGCTTTTACATCAGCTGTGGTGTGAGAGATGGTATCTGGGGAGCAACTCCTCCTCGGTGATTGGACTCTAGGGTCCAACAGCTATTTCCAACAGTCTGGCTGGTCTGCAATCATCCAGAGTTTCTCCTGTCTCAGCCTCTCATCTCTTCCTGGAGCACTAGGATTATCAATTCCTACTTTGCTTAGCCTTACGTGGTGTCTGGGAATTTGAACTCAACTCTTAATTTTTGTGGGGCAAGCACTTTTACTCACTGAGCTTCCCCATAGCCACACTTCTAGTTTTTAATTCATCAGCACCTCAGACCAATGTTGTGTTTAACTAGATGTATGTGACCTGACCACTTTTCTCTAACCAAATTTCCATATAGATCATAATTGCATTGCTGTTGCACTCTGCTTGCTGGTTATGTAGGTTTTATGCCCTCCCCTTTGCATTATTTAATATCAGAAAAAGCAGTCATTGGATATTACTTCCAAATGGCCATTCCTTATTTTTCTTGTGTGAATATTTTCCTTAAGTCATTTTAGAAGTAAGGTCACAATTTTGAAGCAATTTATGAAGCACACTTAATGGTACTCAGATCAATAGGAAATGACTCCTGAGCACCAAACAGAATAGTTGTTCTGTAAGTGAACTTCTTTAGTTTTATGTATTTATGTTTTTACAGACATCATGTGATGTATCTGTAACTGGGCTCGCTGCTTTGGTGACACAATCAGATGCAGGAATCTCATTCAGCAGCAAAATAGGCCAGAACCTGCGAACAGAAGTTTGTGACCTCAGAGCCCCTTAGCTTTTTTTCTGTATAATGAGAAACATGAGATACAAGTCAATCAGGTGAGAAGTCCTCTAGAGCTTAGAATTTCCTCCCCCAGTTACCTATATGTACACAATGTTTGCCCACACCAGTCTCCATGTTGGTGTCTCATTGGACGAGGTACAAAACTACACTTAAAGTGCCTTCTGGGAAACAGTCAAGAGTCTTTCCTTTTTCTCCTCAACCCTGTTTACTGTCAGTTGAGCGTGCTATGTGGGATAAGGCACAAGCCTGCCATGATGCTAAATCACTTCGCTGCTCCCATGTTTTTTTTGGAAAGGATGTTCATTTCTCTCTGCCATTTGGTCATACCTGCTATTATTTCAGAACTGTGGCTGGAGCAGAGTGCAGCGTCTATGACAGAGTTCAACTGCTCATCCGCCTACCCTGCTGTTGCATGGTGAGAACTTTCTCACCTTTCAGTAGCTACATTAAGTCTTAGAGAGCATAATCAATTAGCTCCACAGCAGATTCTCTCTTTGTTCTGAGAAGCCATGAATGCTAGAGGGATATTGCTATGTAAATAATGTAATTTTTAGATCATCATTATACTGGAAAGAAAAAAAAAACAAATCAACAATAAAATCACTCAGCACCACGCCAAGAACCCACTGACAGCATCTCTTCTTTCCAATAGCTGCGATTCTGGGATTCTTAAGAAAATGAGGTATTTCTATTTAATGATTAAACTTCTGTTCTGACTCTCTATATACCATGTATTTTTAAATGTCCGAAATTTCATATATATGAAATATATTCACGTGAAATCATATAAATATATTAAATATACATTTCAGTCCATTCCCGATCCTTCAAGTCTCCCCAAGTTATTCAGTCACTGGTTCATCATCTTTTTATGTATTCTTTGCTTTAAAAAAATCTATCTTGGTTTATTATTTTGTTTTTCATTTTGTTTCCTACTAATTCTGTTCTCACAGAAACCTCTGCCTAATGACAGAAGGGGATGTCATTAGTTAAAATAAATATTTCTTCAATACATGTATGATAATAGACAGTTTTGTGAATAACCAAGAAAATACTAATTGATTAATGATGTCTTATATAACACAGTTACATCATACAAATGTAAGATTTATATCTCTGGTAGGACACAAGCAAGCAATGATGTCATGCTTTCCAGACTAGTGTGAGTTAAAAACATTCTTTACTTCTATTATTTTATTTTCTATTTGATTTTGCACTGGTTTAGACAAAAACCATGATATGCAGAGCCATGAATTAGTGAGGAGTTGGGGATACTGTATATGTAAAGTTATTATTGTTATAATCGTGTTTCTTTAATTTTGTTTTTATTGTACTATATAATTTAAAAAGAAAAACAAAGAAACCCTTCTTCAGAACAACAACAACAAAAAAAAAAAAAAACAGTGTGTCCACTCAGTGCTGTATATAAGTGCATGTGTGAAGGTCCTTCTACTGGAGTGTAGGTCGCTTGACAGGGACCTTTACAGCTGAAGAAATCAGATGTAGTCGTCATCAATTGCCAGTGGTACTTCAGGAGAACCTAACCCATCTATGTTTCATTCTCCTTTTCTTGCTTGATTTTGTACAGGCCTTAGCCACACAGTTACAACCTGTAAATTTTTTTATGCAAAGATGCTATCACGTCTGGTAAAAAACACTTCACCACAGACATCCACCCTCTGGGGTATTTATATTTCCTGCCTCTTCAAGTCTCTGATTAAACGCACTTTAAAAGGAGTTTTGCTACCTCTTTCCTGAGAGGCATGCCTGGAGCCATGCTTATGGGGCTTTCCTGTTTAGTTTCCCGTGCTCATTGTTGATGGGTTGCACCACTGATAATTCAATATTCTAAACTGAATGACCCTTTAATGTGCCTGGCCTCTCTGTTAGGGTTGCTATTGCTGTAATAAAGTTACATGACCAAAAGAAACCTTGAAATGAAAGTGTATATTTTATTTTACAGCTTGTATTCCATCATCTAGGAAGTTAGGGCAGGAATCTGGGGGCAGGAGCTGATACAGAGGCCATGAAGGAGTGATTCTTACCAGCTTGCCCTTTCATGGCTTGCTCAGCAAGCCTACTTTCTTTTAAGACCCAGGACCAACATCCCAAGAGTAGAACCTCTTACAGTTAGCTGTGCTCTCCCAAATCAACCATTGATCAAGAAAACATCCCACAGGCCAATCTGCTGCACACATTTTCTCAATTGAGACTTCTTCTTCTAAAGTGACTCTAACTTCTGTAAAGTTGAAGCAAAACTAGGCAGCATGCTGTGTGAGCTGAATTAAGGAAAATTATTTTACAGAACAGGATAATGAAGAGGCCCTAGGAATGCTTCAAGGCGCAAGTGAGTGTCCAGTGGGGTGAAGCTGTTCCAGAGAAGTGCAATGTTCAGAGTTTGAATAGAGTGTGAGTGGGGGGACTTAACTCCTATAAATCTTAGTCTTGGAGCATGGCTGCATCAGGGAAGAACTTCCTTGACCTTACCATGCAGCTTACACGATCTTTTTCCCAAGAAGGGAGTGTTTGGTTTCTGAATCTCTCAGCCCAACTGTCCTGTTCTGATGTTTTTTTTTTTTTTTTTTGTGATTCTTAAAATTGTTCAAGCCTTCTACTTTCCTTGCAGTTTCTGTCTGCTGTTTGAAATTAAAACTTCATAATTTCCACACAAGAATTTTAGGATGGCTGCCAAATTTCTGTTATCCCTGAAGAAAGCATAATATAATGTCATATCCAGTAGCTTAGCTCAGTGATAATCTATAAACGTTTAAGGAAATTATCTTCGCCATAAGTACTCTAAGAGAGCTAGGATAGTTAATTTCAATCTTCTTTTGTCCTACCAACCAAAGTCCTCATTTAATAAATTTTAATTCATTGTTTGCCATCTTAAACATAATACCTTATTTTAGAGTAAACATTTCAAAGAGATACTTGTTTAATATATAATAAGAATGGATGCCTGTTATGCTCTAGAAGACTAGCATAAAATTTCACTTTGATTTCAATAATAAAATATTGAGTACATTTCTTGTATACATATTCTCACCCGATAATTCTTTGAATAGAGTCCAAGATTTAAAAATGTATATAGTTCTGTCTTCTGCTTGAAGTTCTAAATTAGAAATACATTTGATAGTTAAAGACTGAGATATTTTGCAGCCTACACTGTTCTTGTTAGATTGATGCATTTTACAATGTGTGTATAGTTGAACCACATGCCCCAGACATCACTGCCGTAAAGACAAGAACTTGATGTCTATTAATAAAATAATGTACAAGTATGCATGACTAGCATTTTTAAAGAATTTCTATGGTATCTATTATTTCATGTTTCAAAATTGTATTTTTATATTTTTCACTAAATAACTTTGCAAATAATCATCTATATAACAGTTCAAATGTAAGTTTCTCTTAAATGATCATCTTATATTTTCTCCAGTGTGCCAACCCTTTATTAACTGTTATTTTGAGTTAAAACAAAAGGATCTGCCAACATTTTAACATCTAATTACAAAAGAGACAAACCTTGATAATTAGCCTTTTAGGTGTACATTTGAAAATACTGTATACTTTAGTACATAATAGTTAAAGTAAGAAAAGAAAAGAAAAGAAAAGGGAATACTTTCCATGAATCAATGGCGCTTGTTTAAAGTGAAATTTTTATTTTTGGCATCCTTTCTACTCGTTTCACACATTGTCATTAAAAAACACACAGCATATGTTTTCACTTTTTTCTTTTATAAAAATAACCTTATATATTTAATAAAAATAGATTGGAAAATATCTCCACCCCCATCAGTGAAGTTTCTATTTGGAATAGATGGTGACTGATACAGAGAGCCACAACCAGTTAACATGTAAAGAATAAGAGAGTATCAAGTACTCAGTTCTCAGTGGACCATCTATGTTGTAGCCTATCCCCACAAGGCTCAGGGATCATGATGAAAGAGCAGACTTAAAGAATGTAAGGGTCAGAGGTAGTGAGTTTCCCTGGCAAAATGGTATTTGTCAGGCATGACTGCAATTGTACAAATGAACTCATGGCAGAGGAGCTACACACAAAATCTGAGGATTGTTGCGCCAAGCAAATTCACACCATGGAGGACTGAGGTTGTTAGAAAGTCAATGAACAATGTGTGTGTGTGTGTGTGTGTGTGTGTGTGTGTGTATGTGAAAGAGAGAGTGTGTGTGTGAGATAGAGATAGAGAGAGAGAGAGACAGAGAGAAGGAGAGAGAGGGAAGGAGGGAGGGAGGGAGGGAGGGAGGGAGGGAGAGAGAGAGAGAGAGAGAGAGAGAGAGAGAGAGAGAGAGAGAGAGAGAGAGAGAGGAGGGGGGTTACTTTCTCTTTGGGATGCTGACCCTAAAAGGCTATCAGTGCTGCAGTAGTAGTATAACACCCATGTACTTGTATTCATCAATAAATGAACTCAGTGGGTATTGAGAGTGATAGGGAGAGGGGGCAGAAAGGTAGACAATCAGAGACAGAGAACACACACATGAAGTTGAAAATTAAAAAAAAAAGGGGGTTGAAAAGGAATTTTAAGGGAGGGAATGTGGGAGTAATTGACCCCCAAACAATTTTTCTGAATGCATGTATTATTAAATAAAATATTTAATTAAAATATTTGGAGTATTTGTTCAAATAGCTCCTCTCATTCAGCTACAATTTATTCTTAAATATTTTTAAATTTTTTTTGTTACAAATTATCCACTAGTTATTTTGAAAGACTGTCTCAGACACGCAAGAAAGTTTCAAATTTTTAAAATGTGCTTTATTGAGTCTGAACTTGCCTTATAAAAATGCACTTGTGCTGAGCTCATTAGCAAAAAGAACACTTCCTAACCTCAGAGACCTCTGTCTTTAGTGTTTACTGCTCTGTACTCTCAAAACTCCTCTGGACCTTGTTTTCTGCAGAACATGATGGCAGCTCTAAGATCATTTTGTGATGTCTGGATACTACCTCTCCATACAAAGACCATGATTGTAAAGGCTTCTTTTGTTTCTTATTTACTCATAATCCTGTTGCAATGTCTACACATCCTTTGTACATAGTCAACTCAATTTTATAGTTGTTCAGGTAGAACTTTTAGTGTCATTAATGTATTTCTTATAAGGTGAAAATAACCATAAGCTATTAATATAAATTTTTTGCAACTACATCATTAAATATTTTACTTCTAATGAAATGCGATTGGATTAACTTTTTTTTTTAAACTATCAATTCTGAACAATGGGTAGGAATGGATCTGACTGAAGGAATAGGAAAGGGGAGCTTTAGTTAGGAAGGGGGAGGAAGGTATATACAGAAGGAGAAAGGAGGAGTATGAAACATCAGTAAGGTGTCTGAAAAATATTAGGAATCATACTATTAACAGTCTACAAAAGACCCACATAAATAAAATAGTCTATGCATATACACACATATTTTAAATGAAAATTTTTATTGGCAAAACAATGCTCTCTCTGAGAGCAATAAACCACCCAAGGAAAACCCCACAGCTAGACGTGAGAAGCCCTTTCTTTGAGTTCTTGGTAAAGATTGCCGAAGAGTCTTCCAAAACATTAACGCTATTGCTATTGTTTTTGTTGCTTGCTAGGGGTGGAAGGCAATCACCCCTTGCTAAAGACACCATGCTCTTTAGACACAGAGTCTAGGGGCCGCTGAGATAGAAATGACGTGAGTGCCTCCTTCCTGACGGTGTGAACGTTCCTGGTATCAGATTGTACTATGCTAGTAAAAGAGGAAAACAGGTAGTGGTTCCAGGCAGCGATGAATTCTATGAACCACATGAACACTAGCATGGCACACAACCTACGGTTGTGGCCGCATAATAAATGTACCTTGGTGGTAACCACGAGTTCTCTATTTAAATTTAAGACCCAAAAGAGAAGGAAACCATGCCTGGTATTGGAAACCTAGTCAGCTATCACACTGGCAGAGTTGTGGATCTTGGAGAATAATTAAAAACTACCACTTTATTAATTCATCATACTCTTTAACTGCACTCTAAATATTTTTCATTATACTGATATATAAATGTAGCTGAACCTCTCATCAAGGAAACTTTCATATGCAATAAAAAAGGAGGCTATTACAGAAAATCAAAATGCGAAATTGTGTTACCCAGTATTAATGAATACACCTGCAAAACTACTCCCACGCTTAATGCTCAGGGAATATTACAGAAGAGGGGGCCAAAAGACTACTTAATCTAAAGAATCAGGAAGTTTGCTGTGAGACTATGTCTCCTAGTGATATCAGAAGTTATTCCCATAAAATTTCATCAGTATGACTGCATAAACATGAGCCTAACCAAGACAACAACAAAGGGATACAGACAAAGAAGGAATGCTAAGGGTGTGAGAAATAGTCTCTGCCAGATATGAGCACACTGATTAGTTACCTAATAGTAAATGGTCCACCTTGGAAGCATACTGAGGGTAAGTCTGAATACACTGAGCAGGTTATATTTGGAAATGTAACAACTATGGTGAACAAAGGCCACGAGTTTTAAACATCAAGGAGGTTTAAATGAGACGGTTTAAGGGAGGAAAGGAAAAGGAGAAATGTTATTATATTATAGTCTCAAAAATAAAAGAAAAAATCTAGTTACCCCTCATCAGATTTTCTTTTATTAAAGGCTAATACTGAGACCCCATAACAGGTCAAAGTGCAGTGATTAAATGCTTATAGAGATTTTATCCCTAAATGGGATGTTAAAATCAATTTTTTTCCTCTGAAAGCTCAGAGAACATTGTTGTCAGTAGTCAGATAAATTATGAGAGGAATGATTGTTATAAATTAGTGTCTTTCTGAAATGAACCCACAATAGCTGTGTTGCCTGCCCAGACATTACAAAAGATGAAGCTCGTTAACTCTGCCGCATGGATGGGGAGACACTCATGAGAATGCAGTCTTTATGACTATTGGTAGTTAATACTATATGATGAAGGAACAGTTACTATTCTTCAGTATTGTGGCCCATGTTAGGTAGCCAGTGTCCCAGTGGATGATCTGATACCTATGTGTATATAGCAACATGTATAGGCTCAG
This sequence comes from Alexandromys fortis, assembly GCF_014885135.2. Classification (NCBI taxonomy): domain Eukaryota; kingdom Metazoa; phylum Chordata; class Mammalia; order Rodentia; family Cricetidae; genus Alexandromys; species Alexandromys fortis. The sequence continues at coordinate 194,261 of NW_026067972.1, read as the reverse complement.
TGGATTTAAAAATGTTTCTCAACCATTGCTATTTCATCATTTGAGAATTTTCACTAAGTATTTAATTGGGTTAAATTTTAATTGGTCTGTTACTGTTCTTGAAATTTAGCTCTTGGGTTTGCTGCCTGTTTTATGCTAACCCTCTGTTACGTGCACAGCAACTAGAGTTTTGCTATAAAAAGCTTTTTAGCTTTATGAGCTTTCATTTATTTTTGGTATTACTTCCTGTGTTATCAAGGTCCTGTTCAGAAAGACCTTTCTCTGGCAATGAGTTCTAGATAAATGTTTGCTTTCTCTTTTATCAGATTCAAGGTATCAGGTGATATGTTGAGGTCTTGATCCATTTAGAGTTTGAGTTTTAGATTCATCATAACAGAATTCAGGGTAAGAGGAAATGATAATTAAAAATACATTGATTTTCCACCATTCCACAGAAATAATGGGTAAGAGCCACCTTAAAAATACTGACAACAGAGGATGTAGTCATGTGATGAGGAGGAACACTCACCGTGAGCATCAGCATGGAGATTCTTTAGGAATCTAGACAGGAGATCCAGGAGAGGGGTATGTAATAGAGGAAGTCGGGAGAGAGTAGAAGAGGGAGTGAAAAGTAATTATTATAAAAATAGATTAAATACATGTGTAAAATCCCTAGTGAAAAAAAATAAAACTTGAATAAATCCCTAGTGAAATAACTTTAAAACAAAGTACCATAAGATGAAAAAAATAAATCTTAGTAAAATGGTAATGTAATAATTTCATTTTTTTCTTATAAATTAATCATATTAAAACTTCTAATATTATTGCAATGATAAGAAATTATAGAAACATATGAGCTAGTAAATTATGACTTTGTCTTATTATTATCTATAAAGTGCATGGCTCCAGTAATTTTGACATTAAACAAGTGTTGGAGTGTTTGTTGAAGTTGGGAACTTGCTTTTCCTGAGGAGATATTCTAAAATTATTAGCAGAGTTTCATTTTAAAAATACCTTCCCATCATCGACCAGTGTACTTATCTTGTTTTTCTCTATTAAAATATTTTTCATGACATTATTTTGTTATATCTAAAAGAAACTCTTCTGCATAAAATATCTTATTTTATTTTTTCACAAAATAAAAGAATAAAAGCTTGTATTTTCTTATGGATTGTCTTCTTTTAAAATTACATGCAGCTTGTGGAGCCACTGACAGTGGGATCAGGCAGAATTTATTCCTCGTGCATGAACTGACTTTTTGGAGTCCTTTCCCTATAGAGGGATACCTTGATCAGCCTAGATACAGAGGGCAGAGTCTTGGTCTTGCCTCAACTTGGTATGTCAGACTTTATTGACACTCCTTGAGAGGCTTTACCCTCCTTGAGGAGTTGATGGGGTGTGGTGTGGCAGAAACATGTGGAAAGATGTAGGATGGGAAGGGGGAACTGATATTGATATGTAAAACGAAACAAAGTGTGTTTTTTAAATTAAAAAAATTAAATGAAAAATTAAAAATTGAAATAAAAACTTATAAGCAAGTAGGCTCATACTTTAAGACTGAGAAATAAGATTGTATAATTTTGTGAATAATGTAATGGTTCTGGTTTGAGGGCCAGAGTGTGTTTGTTTGGTTCTGCTTTCAGGGCCAGTTTTTCTTTCACAGACTCTGGGTTGAAGGCAAGGTGTGTTTTTTCATTGGCCCTTTTGAGGATTTTGGCTCTAGTTTCAAGGTTAGGGTGTATTTCTTTCACTGGCTCTGGTTTCAGGGCCAAAGTGTGCTTCTTTGGCTCTTGTTTCAGCATAGGGGTGAATTTCTTTTATTCCCTCTAGTTCCAGGGCCAAAGTGTATTTTTTTTTTTTTGGTTGTGGTTTCAGGTTTCAGGGCTAAAGTGTTTCTTTCACTGGCTGTGTGTTCAGGGCTAGGGTGTGTTTCTTTGGCTGGCTCTGGTTTCAGGGTCAGGTTGGGTTTCTTTGGCTGGCCCTTTTATACTACAAATGGGACAAACCTAAGTTAAGACTACGTCTTTATAGCTAATAAAAAGTCTCTGCATCATTATTTGGGAGCTTGTTGTTAGCCTAAAGAAAATTCTAACTACAGTTTTTCTTTCATTTTAGGTGCAAATCCTTTGTTATTGATACGTTGGGTAATTATTTTTTCAATCTTATCTAGTTGTTTGTATGCTATTTGTTGAAGTGATTTTCTACACCCATGTATGGTGTCAATTTCTCTCATGCATTTAAGTTTCTCATAGATGAAGACTCTTGGGAAAATGTCCTGACCCTTTGTGTACCTTTACTTTACCTCTCTTCTACCCAAGTAGCTTTGCCCTTTCTGGCACTTGGTTCTGCAAACACTGGCTTACACCACAGCCTTGCTGTCATCATTCTAATGCCACAACTCTTTAATATAGGTCCTCATGCTGTGGTGACTCCAACCATAAAATATTTTGTGGCTACTCCATAACAGTTATTTTCTACTATTATGAATCATAACGTAAATATCTGATATCCATAATATCTGATATGTGACTCCCAAAGGGGTTGAGTGGTTGAGAATCACTTTCTAACACTGAGAAAGAGGTGATTCACAGTTTTACAGGAAGATCACACAGTTTTAGAAGTACTGTTCACTGTCTTTAATCTCTCTAGATCTAGACACTAGAGGACTAGCAATTATTTCTGTGGTCACAACCTATTGAAGTTATTCAAATGCCATCAAGTTTTAAATGCGTTTTTCCAGTTCAGGGAAGTACGAGCTCCACTTTGCTTCCATTTGCCTATACTCTAGGTTACGCTTGTTCCAAAAGGTGAGCCTAAATATGTTCACTGTTCATCACTCAAAAAGTCCAATGGCACAAAGATAAGTTTTAACTATAAGGAGAGAGATTTATCAGGAATCCTGGCAAATATAAAACCATCACTGATAAAACTATCTTCAGTGGGTTTGCTCGCACCAGGTATACATGTAGGCATAGATCAGAAAGGCATTCGCCAGATTATTATCTGTGGGATTTTGGATATTCTCATCTTATAACTGAAAGAAAAATCTCTTACTCCAAAGTTTTATGGCTCATTAATTTTTAGTTCCTTTTTCAAGAAAGACTTAACTGTGAAGTTATTTTTTTGGAGGGAGATAAAAAAAGGCCTTGTTTCTACAGAAGACAGAAAAGGTAGAAGTATCTTTATTCTAGAAGTATTGGGGATATGAGAAAAGACACTTTCTTCAAAAGAATAAAGAGATGCTATTGACCAGAAAATAGTTTTCTAAGTATTTGGTGGCCTCTAACAGATGTATCATCTACAGTAAAGTTGGCAAGAAATGAGAAGTACATTGCCCAGCTGTGCAATTTCCAAAATTAGTGACTTATTAAAAAACTAGCTAAAAGCAAATATAGCTAGGAAGTTATTTGGTTACATTCAATTTTGTTGTTTTCTACGCTTGTAGATATTTGTTCTCAGAACTATACTGTTATTGCACTGTAGAAATGAGTCAAGCACCTAAGTTCATGGTCAAATATGCTTTATTCTTACCATGAACATAATTTAATATTCAAATTAGTTCATAGGCTTAGAGAGTTTTGCTTCTGTACCTCAAAGTTCTGTTTGACCTGAAATCAAAACTTTTTCAAAAGTTTGTCTTTGAATATGTTTATACCAATGGTCTAGTAGTATGGCTTTTTCATTGCTTATGTGTTTTTGTATTTAGCTTATTAATTTTGATTAATTAAAAAGCCTAGAGATTTGTCTGTTTTAATCTCTTCTCTGAGTTCATTTTATTGAAACAATTATGATTTTGTGAACTTACTTTAATTCTTATGCATTATTTTTTAGTAATCTTTCCATTGTGACCTATATAGTAAACTGCAATGATTGTATGTTACACCAAGATGAGCAGAGGTAAGAGTGTTTGTCAACCTACCAAGAAGACTTTCCTGTTTTCTCTGGTTTCTTGCTTGTTTTATTTTCCTTTTCAGTTTTTTCTAAGCTTTGGTTGAAATGTGTTATTTCCCTCTCCTTTCTTCTCCTAAACTATAGCCCTCCTGATCTGATATTTATTTTTGTTACTATTGCTGATTTCAAACAATCTAAAGTGGAATTCTTGACTTTCTGTTCAAGGGATTTATCAACATAAAGGATATAATCAAACTAACTACTAAGGGACATTCCTTTTCATAAGTTCAAATCATTTTCCAGGTGATGTTTGTAGCCTTCCTCTTGTATGAAATGCAGGTTACATCTCAAGTGTTTGTGCTCTATTTTATGTAGTATATATTTTTTTTCAGTTAGTAAAAGCCTCCAGTCACAAAAATTGCTAATACAAAATTATAGACCTAATTTATGAAAAAATTATGAAAGATTTTCTTTCTCTACCTTCTTATGTTTTCTTAAAATAGGTACTGTGAAGTGAAGGAGATTTTGCTGACTTTCATTGTATACTCTAGTACTTTTCTTGTCCAGTTTGGGTTAAAACTTACCAAACAGGAGGAGTTTCACATGGATAGGTGTAGTAGTTTGAAAGAAAATGGCTCACATAGGGAATGGCACTCTCAGCAGGTGTGTGTGTCCTCCTTGGAGGGAACGTGTCACTGGGGGTGGGCTTTGAAGTCTCTTTTGCTTAAACTATGCTCAGTGTGACACATTGTTCGCTTCCTGTTGTCTTTGGATCAAGAAATAGAACTCTTAGCGACTCCTTCAGAACCATGTCAGCCTCCTTGACGCCCACAATGATGGTAATGAATTAACCTCTGAACTGGGAGTTATCTTCTGTTTAATGTTTTTTTTTTTTTTTTTTTTTTTTTTTTTTTTTTTTTTTTTTTTTTTTTTTTTTTTTTTTTTTTTTTTTTTTTTTTTTTTTTTTTTGTAAGGGTCATGGTGACTTGTCACAGCAATAGAAACCCTAACAAAGATTACTGGGTTTCATCATCATGTTCCCATCATGGTGTTCTAGCAAGTGTAGATTTAACTCATTCTAAGTTCGATAAAGATTACTTTTGTTTACCCTCCCTTTTGGATTCTATAAAGTAAGCTACACCTTTACAATTGCTGACCTAAGCAGTTATCACATAACCATTGGGAATTCAAGCACACTTCTAACTTCTTTCTATTGAGACATACTCATTATTTCAAAAAACTCCATATACATCATCTAAAATGACCCCAGAATTATTTTTTCTTACATGTCTCTGTCCAATGAGAAACATTCATCTTCCAATATATTTTTGATTCGAACTTTGATTCAAAATTTTATCATTTCAGAATAGACTTTCATCTGTTGTGTTATCAGAAGATCTCATTCAATATACTCATCAACACTTTCGATTTCTGAGTCCAGTTAGTTTTCTACTCATGAAGTTTCCTATAACTAAGTTCCCAGGGTGAGTGCATCGAACTTTTAGAAAGATCTCTGAGCATTTACTTTAAAAGAATTCCCATAACCCAGCTCACAGGAATTCTGGGCACTTTTACAGTTATCTAAAAATTTCCCCTCTCACCTTCTCTATGGATTTGATAAACTTAATTAAGACTCAACAGATTAATTTTCAGGACTTTTATTGTAAGGTCTTGCTTCAGTGACTGTGCATGTTTCTTTGAACTTCTGAGAGAAGTGTGCTCATTTTTTTTTTTTGGAGACATAATTGAAACCGAGATAGAAAGAGTCACATTTTATCTTTCTATTATATTATTATAACTACCTAAATTGAAGAGACAGCTATATTAAGGATTATATTAAAACTTTGTGTGAATCACAGAGTCACTGAAAGTAATCGTGACATTATAAGTTGGCCCTCTGTGTGGAAATCAGTTACCTAGGATTCAAAAGTGTTTAGTAAACTTCAAAAATTTAATGTGTAAAAAGATGCATGGCTCAGGATTCAGAAATGGGATATTACACTTAGATAACACATGTGGAATGATTGCTCTTTTGAATTTAGTGAGATTATCTATGAATTATTTTGTAATAATCTTAAAGCCGTGATCTACAAGTCAGTTGCAGTGATTATATTGCACGGGAAGATGAACAGAGATGAGATTTTTTTATCTAATTGATAGATGGAATGAGACAATCAGTTTGACATTATCTATAATACACTTAAAATATTGGTCTGCAAGCATTGTTTTCTTATGTTAACAATTTATAGAATAAATTATACTGAGTGTATTCATAATTCAGCAAGGTGTTTTAGAAGACTATATGCATGTACACATTAAAATTATCTACTACTCTTATGCTTCCAGAAGGCAATATCAATGATATTGAGTGACAGACAATTATTTATGTCTACTAAAGGTATTTGACTTTAAAAATCACAAAGAAATGTTTATGCCTAATGCGTATTTGTGTTTTATAGGCTATCCCAATAAATTTAATTATTTCACTGTATATTATTAGTTTTTGATATATATATATATGCATATGTATATATGTACACACACATGCACATTAAAGTCCCTGAACTTTGCTCTGCTATAATAAATGAAAAATGTTGGAACTTCCTGCTATCAAGAAGGCAGAAAATATTTGAGCTGTAGTTGAGAAACTGTTTGCATTAATCTATTCTTGGTGATCATTTCTGAGCACTGAATCTTCCTAAATTACATATAAATAATATCCAAATTAGATTTTAATATCACTGAGATTTTTAGTTTTTTAAAGATAAAACTATCAAACATGCATAGAGAGAGCTTGTCACCTTTGAAGAAATTTTCAGTTTTTAATCTGAATAATTTAGGATGAGCAAATACTTCTATAGTAATATTAATCATGAAGGGTTGTCCCCTCCATTGAGGAAATGAATACCTGTTTTCCACTCAGAAGGCTGGGAGCAGATGCTGTTAATGACCAGATGACCTTTGCTTTCTGTAGAGTCAAGTCTCTCCCAAATTGCTCAGAACGTTTGCCCAAGACTGTCATTCCCTAGACCTTTTTCTTTAGCTTTGTTTTTCAGTCAGTAGAACCGATTTTTAGGGGAGATGTCACATACACTGCATAGCCTGCTGATTTTGCGCTGTCTTGGTAAGAGATCACACCAGATCCATGGCCCTTAAGCTGTAGGACTCTTCTTCATTCTAGAGGGACTTTGCAAAAGAGTTTCTGTGTAATAATGCCTCAAACTTTATTGTGTACATGGGTTTGGGATAATGGATACAGAACACCTTTTTTTTTTCAAAATTGTACTAGATTTTAATATGTCTTAACTAAACTGGCCACAATGAACCAGGTTTCCTTCTTGTCTCATGGGATCATTTCTCTGTGGAAACAAATATTAAGTTATTCATTTAGATAAAAATTAGGAAGCATGTTCCTAAAATGACTTAGCCAGTATGCTCCTGTTTGAGTGTATGGAGATAGATCTTCAGAGCTCCAAAATTTTACCACTGTGTCTTACTACATCTTAGTGATCATAAAAAATAAATATTAACACAAATGGAAGGTAGGAATCTACTGAGCTCTTTCTCGGGAATGTTCACATCTCCACAAGTCCACATCTTTCCAGGTCTATAGGAATAGCATCAGTTTTCCAAAGCTCCTTATGAGGATATTAGCCTTTCAGATTTTTCTCAAATCATTGGGGTAGATTTTTTTAAACCTAATGCCTATTAAAGCATTTGAAAATTCTTAGAACTGCCCAGTTTCTAGAAGTGGGTGCTCTTGAGCATCTCTGTGGTGTTTGAGGCTTGTCCCTAGGTCAGATAGTATGTCTGGTAGAGAGAGGGCAAGCATACTTAAAGTTCTACACCCTGCTTCTCAGAAAAGCAGTTCTTTATAGCTGATGCCTTTGAGTTTGCTGCAAGTCTGTTCTCAGGTGTCTGCATGGTAACTGATGTTCAAAGGTCCTCCCACGTCAGGCTGGAGACTTCCCCCAAGCTAGGATGAGTAGCATGTGTACAGGGAGGCTGAATTGGCTCAGAGCGTGCTTCTCTTGCTGAGAGTCAGATGGCTTTCTGAATAAAGCAACCACTTTCTTGCATTGTTAGAGTACTTTGGCTAATTTCCAGAGCTCTGAAATGTTGTTTTAAAGTTTTTAATATTTTTTTCCGAGTTCTATTGCTTTTGTTGCAAAATGGATTTTGGAGTGCTTACTCTGTTATTTCCAAAGCATTTAAAATAACTGCCTTTAATTGGTTAATTAATATGTTATAATTCAGCCTGATAAACTAGTCATTATCAGTGCATTCATAATTATGCTTTTCTATGCTGGGTAACAAGATTATGAGTTGCCCAGTGATAATTATGTATACCATTAGCACATAGTATTCTAGCAGAAATGTGGATATTTTGATAAAGATTTAATTTTAATTTTACTCTAGTATCCATTTTCCTGAATTATGTACAATAAAAATTATAAAATATTTTATACCACAAATATTCCTTATAATATTTAAAGTTCTACAGACTATACTTAATTAATCAAATTATCTTTCACAAGACAGCACAATTCTTACTTTCTCAGTATTTTTGTTTCTTTCTTTGCTTTTATCCCTGTTGCTGATGGTTTATAGTAACCATCCAAAATGACTGAAAACATAATAAAAATAATAAGTATTGCACTTAATTTTCTGTAGGCTTCACTATCTTCATGGTGTAAACATTATTTTATTTGAAGAATCCATTAGAGAAGCTGAAATGCATCAACCCCATTTCTCCTTAATATGCTTTGCTTATATATGTATAATAAATTAAGAAACACTAAAAACATTGGTAAATAGGGTGTTTTTTTTGTTCGTAGCCCAATTTTTTATGAATTTTATTTAAATCATCAATCTTCTATCTGTTGTAGCTTATTGTGTCCATTCATATCTAATAAAAAAGCTTTAAATAGGACCTTGGCCTCATAGCCTGGGCAATGTACTTGGTTTTGCTTCACCTGGGATCACAAGAAACCATGAATAAGTTTGGGTGATACAAACATTTCTAGTGATCACCACAACCTCTGAATACTTTGGTAGACGTTGAAGTTAATACCAATCCATATCCTTGACTTCTAAGACTGACAATTCCTGTTCGATTTTAACATAATAACTGAGTGGATTCCTGAATTCTGGATTTCCTAGTCTTTTAAAATCTCTGTATTCTTCAATGACTATTCTTCAGGAATCTTTCCTGTGTTACTATCTTTGTGAATCTTTTTAAACTTTATATATTTACAAGGTTTACTCATGTGTGAGGCCTCATTTATCTTATTTTACAAGGATCATGCCTTCTGGGAGGCATCACATATTACAGATCATCGTGTCCTAGTTTTGGAAAGAAGCAGAAGTAAAAAGTGGTGATTCAACCATTGGAAGGCTACCTTTCTGATTCAAAATTGTATGTGTGTGTGTGTGTGTGTGTGTGTGCATGTGTGTTGTGCTCTGTGTATGCTGCAGATATTCAAGACACATTTGTGTAGGCAGGAATGCTACTTTTCTGATTCAATATTTAGGGTGTGTGTGTGTGTGTGCGTGTGTGTATGATGCAAACATTTCTTAGACCCATTTGTGTAGGCAGGACTCTAAACACCTAACCATTATTCTGCACACAAGAAGAGATTTATAAAATTACTGAAACCAACACAAAACAAGGCATCATAATTGCCAAGAGATAATGACCAGAGTGAAGCAGCCTTTCCCATTGTCTTTGCAATCATCAGTATTTACTTAGTGTTCACTCTGTGGCCTTCCAGTACCACAGTAGAACCACTAACTGCCTGCATATATTCATAAGACAATTTTCTTGCCTGCTATAAAAATACATAGTTTTTATAAAAGGCTTATTATTTTAGCACACCCACAACCCTTATTACAAGCAAAATATAACTTTCTCTGCTTGGTGCCATTTCTATCACACACACACACACACACACACACACACACACACACACACACACACTTTATTATTCTCTTAACCTCTCCAATATTTGATGTGTTCATAAGCACTTAGTATATTGACACAGAAAGACCTGTGGCATCACATTCATATAGGGATAGAAATTAAACCCCTGTGTCTGGGAGTTTGATAGATGGTTCAATGGTTAAGATCACTGACCTTCTAGAGAACCAGGGTTTGATTCCCAAAGCCACATGGCAAAACACAACCTCTTCTGGCCTGTTTCAGTGTTGCATATCACTATAAACATCCTCTCTCTCTCTCTCTCTCTCTCTCTCTCTCTCTCTCTCTCTCTCTCTCTCTCTCTGTCTCTCCCTGTTGTACTTGCCTGTGATATGCACAAAGCATTGTTAGCTGGTGTGCATATTAATATGTACACACAGAGGCCAGAGGCCAGTGATTTCTTTCTGTTTGTCACTGGACTTATGTCTTAACCTGAAGCCCAAGAGATCCTCCAGTCTCTGCACTGATCTCCATCTCTGGTCTCACATGCATTGAAATGATGCCAGCTTTTTGTGTGGTGGTTTAGGGATTCAAATTCAGAACTCGTACATACACAGTAAACTTTCTTACCCTCTGAGCCATCTCCCCAGCCTCCCTCAATTACCTCTAAATATACTGCCCAATGTTAAATAAAAGGAAAGCAACACAAAATCTTGACTGAAAATGTTTGTAATAGCATTTGTTACACATCTTAGGGCCTAGATATTATTTTAAGATACATACATACACATATTTAAAATTCATAATGGCCCTGTGAGGTCAGTGTGTTTATTATATCTATTATCAGATGGGGAAATTCAGGTACAGGTGATTTTCTTAATCACTTAAAGATCAGGAAGGCAGACATTAAGGATTCAAACTCTTCTTATTTGGCTTTATAAGAAAACATACATAGAGAATGAAGGAAGAGGAAAAATAAGAAAGAGGGAAGAGAAAAAATAAACAATTACTTTGTGATTCTTGTTATGCTTCTGATATGGGATGTCACTCTGTATGCTGTGAATATGTTTCATTACCATTGGTTAATTAAAAAGCTCTTTTAGTCAGCAGCCAGGCAGAATTGAGCCAAGTGGGAAATCCAAATAGAGATACAAGGAAAAAAAAAGGTTGAGTCAGGGAGACACCAGCAGCCACTGGAGAAGCAAGATGTGCGGTTTATTTATTAATACATAAATTAATAGAAATGGGATAATTTAAGTTGTAAAAGCTAGTTAGTAATAAGCCTGAGTCATCGGTCAAACCTTTTATAATTAAGTCTCAGAGTGGTTATTTGGGAACTGGTGGGCAGGAAAGAACCTTCCAGTTGCATGTTTTTTCCTTGCTGCTACTTGTTTCATTCATATTTCCATTGGAAGAACTCATAGGAACACACACACATCTACATAATCTCTCTCCTCTCTCCAATCCTTCCCACATCTCCCCAATACCTCTCGAATTAATCACCTCTGAGTCTTTGCTAGTTATAGTTACACACCCATGCATACACATATACACAGACACACACACAGAGGAATATATAAATACAACCTGATGATTCTAGTTAGTATTGCTTATGTGTATAAGGTTTCGGGACTCATCACTTAGTATTGAACAACTAGAGTGGGCTTATTTCTGGGAAAGACAAAGTTTTCTTCCCTCGGTAGTTGTTAATTGCCTGCAGCTCTTAATTAGGGGCAGAGTCCTATAAAATATCTTTTATCTACTTTGGATTGTCACCTTCAGGTCTTAAGCAGTTTGACATTTCATGGGTGTGGCTTCCCTGTAATATCTAGAAGACATAGTCTAGCAGAATATTTCTTATTCCTCTGACTCTTACACTATTTCTACCCTCTTTATTCAGTCTCCCAAATTATTGTTAGAGGCTGGGCCCTAATCTGGAAAAGCAGAAGTCACTGATCTCCAACTCATTTTAATGTTAAAGAGGGTCTGTACAATAACAAATGCCTGGTAGTATGAATCTGCCATTTATTTTGGGAAGCTCTCTTTAAACACATTGCTGATATGCATGTAAACTTGATTTGGTACTTAGATGTGCTTTACAGTAAAATTTTAATTCTGTAATTAACCCACAAGTAGCTTTCACACTCATGCGAAGGAAGCAAGATGATGCCACTAGTTGAATCTCAGCCAGCAAGCAGTGAAGAAGAAATAGCTTTATTCTCAATGACTCCAATGAGTCCTTGAAGAATAGATACAAAGATAGAAAGCAAATGTGAAAGTCCATGAAGACAAATGGAAAATAGATGGTGACTCCCTCCATCAGGAAAAGGAAAAGTTGCCAGGCAGTGAATTTACAGTGTTAAAAAGGATAAATTGCTTGTTGAATCTACATATCATCTTTTAGGTATGTCTGATCATAAAAGCAGTCAGTTTTGTTAAAATAATGCAAAAATATGTTCTGTTCTTTCGTCTTTATATTGTTAGATCTGTAATTCCATCAAACCGAAATAGTTTTTAGATCAGTGGATTACAAAACAATCCATAATGTTGCTGTAATTCATGGTTTATAATTTGAGTATATTTATAAATGTATAATATAAAATATATTTTAAACAGTTCCTACTTTTATTTGAGGAAAGAGAAAAGGGTTACATTTAGGAAATATTTAATTTACATGATGATCACAAAGCTTCTGTTGGGACATTTCCTTCTGCAGTCTGTCTGTTGAACTGTTTTTAAAATGTCACATTATGTTCATGAAGAGTAGTGGCTGCATTTTCACAGAAGCGCTTTTCATGGTTAAACCTCTCATTTATTCACAGTGTGTCTCTTCAAATGACAAAAGAAATGAGAACACATTTTTATTTTGTGGTTCTTTATTAAAATCTTCATCTCCTCAGACAAAGCAGACTGCCTTAAGTCCTTAGGTCAGTAAGAAGTGTTTCTATGGACTTTAATCCAAAGTTTTTAATCCAAAGGTTAGTTAACCTGGTAAAGCATTTTCCTAACAGTTTTTGTTAATGACAACTAAGTACTGTTTTACACAAGAGAAAGGTCTCTGTCTTATAACTCATCCAGAAACTGTTTAGGAAGCATGCTTCTAGATTTATGTCTCAATAACAATAATGAGAATAACTTCACTAATATACTGAATAAATTAGATCTACATAATATCATGCTACTTATTATTTATTAAAATAACTCTGGATGAAAAGAAAGGTATCCATGCATAGAGATATTCATAGTAGAGTTTCCAAATTTTTAATACATATGTATTTTTCTATTTATCTATATATCTTAAAGATGTATAAATTAAGTGCAGGGTGATACAACAAAAATTTATACTAAATATTTAAGAAATAACAGTCTATACTGATATTGCATTGGAATATAATATACATGAAAGAAACACTAAAATGTGATGTCAAAATTATATTTACACAAAAATTACAACTAAAAGTTATGTAGCAAAGTAAAGTACAAAAATACACGACTTAAGCTTTTTTAATGGCAGGTAAATTACTTCATTTCCTCTGGAGGGGTTTTATTGCTTAATTCACTTTTTGCCTAATTCTGTTTTCTAAAACAGAAAAAATAAATAAATATGTATGATGATATAAAATTTAAGTGGGATTATTTTTATTATTTTTGATAGACATGTTTTAATGATGACTAATAAAATAAAAGGGAAGGACTTTTTGAAACTTTTGATTTTCAAGTACATACATTTTATCTCAATTATCTATATGTTTCTTCCTTTATAAGAAAAGATACAGCTCCATTGATATATCTGTAGACAAATACATATAGAGATAGAGAGCTAGCTAATGAGAAAAAGAGAGAGAGAGAGAAACCTAGGAAGAAAATAGTATAAAATCTTTCAAATATCCTTTTTTATTGAAATTGGTTTTTAATATATAGCTTTTGCTAGACTGGAGCTTTCTATTGTGACCAGGCTGTCCTTAAATGTACCTAGTTCTCCCAACTTAGCCTTTCTAGTGCTAGATTACAAGTAGATGCTATCATATACAGCCTTCAGAAATCCTAGAATTACTTAATTTATTCAAATATATTTTTCATTGAATTTTATGTGAACAAATACTATTATGTGTATATTTAAATGACTTAAGTCAAACCCTGTATAAATAAATAATGCAGACCTCTCTGCATTACTTTTATAAGTCATTCTGTGATCCTAGAGATTTAGGTATAGTATATATGTTTTTCTTCTAGTTTGGTGAAGCACTGAAGAAGTAAACAATCAATAAATAAAACAACCATTATACTTAAGAAACATCAGTAATATTCTCCAAATATTCTCCAAGGGACAATTCTGCAATACGTACTATAGATGACTTTCTAGTTGGAACACAATGGCATGGCTTTGATTTAAGCCTCTGAGTTCTAGGAAAAAAAATAAATTTAAGTTCATTAAACTTAGCACTGTGTGCTAAATGCAGATCAGCTCATTACTGGACATCAACTCAATCATTGATGAGAGCTCTTTGAAAGGCCCATCACTATAACATTAAATGTCATTTTATTACTCAGACAGTAACTGCCTGATTAAAATCTTAAATGGATGGGGCTCATTGAGAAGACATATTGAAAGTTTCTTCCAGCTGATTGAAGTCGGCATTAAAGGGAAATATTGGTGAGAATGACTCTTCGTCTTGCTTCAATATTTTTTTGTGTGTTCTATTTCCTTTGATGTCTTAGCCACTTTGCTTGTGACCAATACCGATGAGATGCAATGTAAGAGTGGGAGGGGTTTATTCTGGTTACAGCTCCAGAAGATACAGTCTGTCATGTGACAGGATGACTCCTGGCAGGAAAGAAAAGCTTTCTGGTAACACCACCTTTGCAACCAAGAAGTGAGGCCTCCAGTAAACCACCTCCTCATGGAAGGCTCTGCTTACTATAGGTTCCCACAGTCATGATTCTTTCAAACACTGCCATCAGATAGAGGATATGTGTTCAAATATATGAACTGCTGAGGGGCATTTCTCATTCAAACCACACAACAGACATGGAGAGTTTGTCTCATTTAAAATATTTTTGCTTTGTGATATCTCACTTTTGTATCTTTTTTAAAATTAAATTTATTCTTAGGCATTTTCATTCACATATAAGATATATTGGAATTATTTCCATCTCCCATTTCTGTCAGCTCCTATTTTTCCATAGACATTCTTGTCTTTTGTGTTGTCTTCTAGTTTACCAAGACTGTCTATGTGATCATGGGTTTGGAACAGTCCTTTGGATCTCAGTAGGTTCAGCAGTAGGTGAACAACTGAAAACAATAACCCCCTATTACAGAATCTTTAACTAGCCAATAGTTCAACAGGGAAAGGTAAGGCCCCACAAGCCCTTCTTTTATCCATAACTGAATGTTGACAGGGTGGTTCTTGTACAGGTTCAGGTCAAGTATTAGACGCAGCTGTGAATTCAATAATGCAATGGCTGCATCATGCTCAGAAGAAAATATTACACAATTCTACCTTTGGTCTTTTGCCTTCTTTCTATTTACTCTATTGTAATGTTCTACCAACAGACAAGGTATATAAATGCTGTATTTAGGGTTGAGCTCTTCTCAGTACCTTGTGTGGACTGGAATTTCTGCATTCACCATTGTTCATTACATAGAATGGCTTTTCTCATTAAGATTGAGAGTATCATTTATATAGTTTTAAACAGGTATTTAGAAGATAGCTATACAGTGTGTAATTTAACCAAAAACAATAGAAAGATTTGCACTTGTGTGAGTATCACCAAAAAATATATATTTAAGGAAATTTGAACTGTTCCCTAAATACTTATTTTATATCCACATACAATTGCAGGTCTCAACTCTCACCCAAGAAGCTTCTTTTTTCAGTGTATGGTAATTTATATGGCTTACAGAATGCATAGCATAAGAGACTGAAATATCTGCCCCACATAGGTTATCTGTACACACTGCAACCCCGCAAGATTCTTCACTTAAAAGGGGCAGAAAGATTGTTAGCGTCAGGAGTTAGCAACTGACTGATGTAAATCAACATTTTTCAGGCATGACATGGAAGTTACACCAATGAACTCATAGATAATAATATCCTATGGCTGAAAAACTACAAACATTTGATGGAGAAATCAGGGTGGAATTTAGCTAGAAACTTCTTCCCTGATAGTTATATTTCAATAGTGCTAGAAAGTGCTGTGAAGACATATTGGGTAGAAACAAAAGCATAATGATATTATACAGCTTTCAACCCTATGAACATTAGTACCAAGCTATTAGGCAATATGGGCCTATATATGCTATAATGTTAGTATAGACAGAAGTTTTTGTCCCACACAGTCTGGCAACCATTCTTCCCCAAAGAAACACATAGAGGCTCATTTAATTATAATCTGTTAGACCTATTAGCACAGGATTATTAACTAGCTCTTATAACTTAAATTGACTCATACTTCTTGTCTATGTTTAGCCATGTGACTTGGCACCTTTTATCAGTTAGGCAATCTCATCTTGCTTCCTCTGTTTCTGGTTGATGATTGTCTGCCTTTCCTATTCCCAGAATTCTCTAAATCTGGTTGCTCCACCTGTACTTCTTGCCTAGCTACTGGCATTTTATTAGAGCAATATGAATCACAAATCTTTACAATGTACAATTGTAGTGTCCCACAGCAAGGTAGAACCATGTTAGGGATAACTAACTACACTCTAATTAGATTTGAGGTCACTTCCATACAAGGCAAATCATGCAAGGTATTATAAGTTTGATCAAACACATATAGTTAAGGAAGTCATTGGTACCGCCTGGAAACTTATTCTTTGATATTTCAATGAATATCCCAACCAGTGGGATACGAAGGGGTGCCCCTGGTAAACCTAGAGGAGGAATACGAATGGAAGGGCACAACAGACTCAAGAAATGATGGCCAGACAGGGTTTCTGATCAAACCATGCTTTGTTATTTTTCAGAAGATGTTATATAGCAAATGGGCAAGGGGGAAGGGGAGTGTTATATTCAACCTTCTAGCAGTGAATTCACAGAAATCTATATACCACTTCTACAGAGCACTTTGTGAACAATGTTCTGAAAGCAGTTGGACTTGAATTTTTCAGACGGTGTGATGCTTGGTTATCATAGCTGACCTAAGACAGCATCGAACCACCTGAAAAGATAGACTCAATGAGTAACTGATTGCCTGCTAGAGTGGTCGGTGGGAAGGCCTGTGGTGGAGATTGCCTTTGCTGTGCTAATTGGTGTGGGAAGATTCAGCGTGAAAGTTGGCAGTTTATATCTAGGGCTTTGGCCCTGGACTATGTATCAAAGGAAAGAGGGAGTTGAACACTAGCAAGCATGGTCATATTCCCTTTCTGTGTTCGCACTGTGCTTCACGCTCCTACTCCCTTGACTTCCCTGCAAGTCGGGACTGTATCCTGGAATCACTAGTTAAAATAAGCCTTTCTCCCCTAAGTGTCTTTTGTCATGGTGTTTTATCACAACAACAGGAACAAAGCTAAGGCAGAAATAATATGAATTTAAAGAGGAGTAAAATTTAAAAAAAAAACATAGAGAGAAATGGGAGAATACATGGAGAGTAAAAATTTATAACTGATACGTTATAAATATGGGACAAGGAGACAGTATTCAGTTTTGTATGTTGATAGCTAAAGGAGCAAAAAAACTTATATAAATAATTTAGAGTTTTTAACAGAGGAGCGGTTTCAGAAATTCTCTTAATTTAATGACTACAAGTTAAAATAAAATGCAAGGATAGTAAAAAATTGGCACAGCTACACCTACAGGAGCTTGTGACAACACACTATGAACTTAGAGCAGCATCATAGCAGACACCGAGAGCTTGTATCAGCTGACCTTAACACGGACCATGTCTGGTAAGCAGGCCTCCCAGGCTTGCTCCCAGCTCTGACTCTCTTCCTTGTAGATATATCTTAAGATGTTTGGAGATTACATTTTTAATTGCCTCACTGATTGAAGTGATGCTTTCTTATTTCTCCTCTTTATTTTCTGACAGCAGATTGAACCTAGGGTCTCAGACATATCCATAGAAGTCTCCCATCGAGTTATAGCCTGAACTCCTACTTCCTCTGCTTACAAATCCTGAACACACTGCAATTTTGAAGTGGTTAAATGAAATTCAAATTTATTCACTTTGTTTACCTTCATCAGCCTACAGAATTACTTCAGCTTTTTCCATCACATATGTTATTAATCTGTGTTAAATGTCTCAGAATTGCAAATTGAAATTAAAAACAAGAGAAAGTATAGAAAAGCTGAAGGGAAACCAGTAAGCTATAAATAATCACAATGGAAAGATAATGTTCAAAGAAAGTTATTCTGGATTTAAAAAATGCAAAGTGTACAAAAGTGTAGAATTATTTTGAAATGATAATTTTTGTTTTAAAGAAAGTGCAAACAAGCCTGGAGGTGGTGGCGCACGCCTTTAATCCCAGCTCTCGGGAGGCAGAGGCAGGCGGATCTCTGTGAGTTCGAGACCAACCTGGTCTACAAGAGCTAGTTCCAGGACAGGCTCCAAAGCTGTCTCGAAAAACAAAACAAAACAAAACAAAAGTGCAAACATTGCTTAAATATAGAATATCCTGGCAAAGTGAATTAAAGGACAGCCATGGCTGCACAAAAAACCCTGTCTCAAATAAACAAAAAACCAAAACAAAACAAATAAACAAAAACCTTTACTAGTTTAATCTCACAGACATATCTTGAATCAGAAACAATGCTTTTCATCTGAAGCGATGGAATAGACAATTCAGACTTTTCATGCAATGACTAGACATTAAAAGGACAGCTTTTAAAAATATTTTTTGGGGGTGGTGTTTGTGGAAGTTTCAGGTTTTTTAAGTGTAGCACAAACATAAAAGGCTGAGAAACACTGATTAACAATTAGGACTAGAAATATGACTCATGCTTGGTGAACAGAGGGCCCAGCTCCCTTGTGGTAGCTCTTCATGAGTACTTATAAAATGAAGGAATTCTGGGTGTGCCATTCCTAATTACGCTGCTTTTTTGACAGTCATTCCCTGGAAAGTAGCAGATTTAGTAAGAACACACTGACCTTCCTTTCCCTCTGGAGATGGAAGGGGAAACTGTCGGAAAAGATGTTCTTGTTATGCGAGCAGCATTGAGACACCCCCGTCACCAGAGATGTGCAACTGAAGCTGAGAACATCTGTGATTCTCTTGTCAGCATGATGGTTTATCTTCTTGGCCTGTTCTCACAAATTTCAGATTTCCTGAGTTGCTAAGCTTTGCACTCTAATATATAAGCCAGTGGGGTCCAGCTGCTTTGGGGGTGACGGAGTCTTTATCTTCCTATTGAGGAATCTCATTATCAGTCAAATTCACCAAATAAAATTTGGTATGTTTCTCATAATAATGTCTTATGTCTGTCCTAGCTGAATTCTCAGGAAGAATGACTGTGTATTTAATCTTGCCCATAAACTGCTGCTGAGGTGTGTGGATAATTTGGATTGTGAAAATCTATACATCTGAATGTCTGTGTCTTAGGAGAATGATTTATGAGATTAAGATATTTAGATACATCTATTTACTTTAATTTCGGTTTCCTACTCAGATTATGACTATCTCAATTATTGAATACCTACAGTGAATTCCACAGTTCAAATGAACTCAATGCGCTTGTCTAAATTGACATGTAGCTTTCTATAAATTCAGGGAAACAAGGACTTCTAAATGGCCTTTACCATTAGAAAGAGTATTTTCCATATTCAATTAAATATATAGACACTATTTAAATTTTTATATTTACTTGTTTTCTTATTTTCATAAACCATTTAATAATTTAATAATTGTCCCTAGGAATCAATGTCCTCTTCATCTTCCATCAATATACAATTGGTTCCTTGTTCTCTCTTCTAGTTTAAGTTACTTAACTCATAGCAACAAGAAAATAAAGACCTGGTGGAGCATGCATGGTTGTTCCTTAGGCTACACAGGGAGTGAAATCTTTCTACACTAATAAGTAAAAATAAAAATCAATTACTTAATTCACTTAAGACATTTATGATTTCTGTGAGGAAAGCTTTCTATTTGAGGACTTGGAAAATCTAATCTACAACTTGTCATTTGGAACATTCATTCAATCATTCAGATTATGAGTGTAAATATCCTCACATTTTCCTACCCCGTGAATGCATATACATATAGTCCAACAAGACAGAGCAAAGTTACAGACCTATATTGCAAGAAAAGATTCTTAAAGATTCTTATTATAAAAATCTTCCAAGCTTGGCACTAACCTTTAATCCCTGTACCTGGCAGAGGCAGACAGATTTCAAGAAACAAAGAAACAATAAAATATCTTCAAATAATGTGATAAAATTAACAAGAAACATTGAAAGCATAGGTTCCATGTTAATATTTTCTTACCTTATTGAAACATATTTTCTCCTAAATATATTTTATTCAAATATTTTTTTTTTTCAATTTTTACTCAAGACAAGTGTAATTTTATTGCTTGGTAGAACCCATATTTAAATTTTAAAAAAGACAAACCCAAAAATAATTTCAGGATGATGTAGAGAGTTTTATTAAACAAATAATATTATTTGAAGTCGCAGAGAAACACGATGCTGATTTCTGCTGAAAAATCAAAGAAGAAATGTTGTTAGAATTGCTTTCTGAAGAATAGCTTAAAAGCTAAAAGAGTTTTGTAAAAGAACAGGGTATATTAATGACATGGATTATTAGATAATAAATGCCACATTAAGTAGACAAATGACATTAATTTCAGTGCAATTGATTTATATAGCTAGACAAATTAAATTAACATTCAGAAATACATGCACACACATACCTACCCACACTGTTACAGGTGATTTGAAACTTGTGTTTTCTCAGACTTTACATAATGCTTCATGTAAGTTTCTCTATTAAGTTGTAATTTAATGCCAGTTACTAGTGTCTTATAATAGACTGTTTCAAGACTGGAGCTATGGGCTGCGGTGTTGACTCAGTGAGTTAAATACTTGCTTTGTACACAGGAAGACCTGAGATCAGCTTCCCTACACCCATAGAAAAAACAAACAAACAAACAAACAAACAAACAAACTAAACAGGGAAAGGAAGCAGGCACCTCTAACACCAGGGCTGGGCAGGGAGGGCAGACACTGACTTGATGGCCAACCAGTGTAAACAATTACTGAGCTGTAAGTTCAGTGAAAGACTCTGTCTCAAAGTGGGATGGAAAGCAATAAAGAAGAACACCTGAAAACAACCTCTGGTTTCCACGCTCATCTACATACATCTATATCAATCTACACACATTAACACACACATACACACATACACACACACATAAACTTACATACTTCTCACAAAGACACACACACATATATCTAAAGAATATTGGAGTGTTCACTTTACTACTGCCCTAATTGTAGAAATATCATCACAGACACGTGCAGCGTATTGACCCAGGTGTGAAACTTTAAACATAAACTTTTGTCTTTATTTTAATCCCAGGAACAACTTTGTTTGCTTTTCTTTTGAAAGATTTTTTTTAAGAATACAGGTGTCCTAATAATCTTCTGTTTTCTGTTGGCTGCTGGAAAGTTTGCAGCGCATTTGCATTCTGCAGGTACATCTGTGTTTTAAATAATTGATATTGTTTGCCTTCATACTTTATCATAATTTTGCTGCAGTTTGTTTCCTCTGTGAGATCCCAGGATCCTTTGAGGCAAAAAAAAAAGTGTAAAGCCGTCTAAAGAAATCAAATATTACAATTACATTTAACTGCCTATGGACTTCCTGAGTTCGCATTTTTCTACATCTCTAAACTTCTAAACATTTTAAAATTCTATCCTGTGTCTATATGATATTGAGAAAACATATTCTTACCCAATATAAATGTTACATTTTAATAGAATTAGAGTGTCTATGGTATTTACCTACTAAAGGAACTATGGACAAATTAAGTTAATTTAATGTATATATTTTAGTAGTTTGTGATTAAATTTTACTCAATTATTGGCTTATATTATTCATACTCAAGACCTATCCTGAAGCATCTATTGTTTTTATAAACAAGCAATCAACAAAAAAGGTTTTTTTAAACATAATTTCACTTTATTACTAAAAAAAGAAAAAGCTAAAAGAAATAATCAATGCCCCTTGGATTATTTTCTCAAGATGCTTTGCAAATCAACAATAGTCTGTGCTTAACTACAAACACATCAGTCTATCCCTCCCAGTCAGAAAAATAATAGAAGAAAAAGAGTCACTTTGGGGCTTTGATCACTCAGAATGGCAAAACAAAAGGTCTTTACTGCCTGAATATGTGCCATGATGTGTATTGTGCCACCCAGGCTGGAGAAGCCAGCAAGGAGATTACATTTGAAATGTGACACTCCGTCCTTACTGTGCCAAATCAAGGGAAGAAAAAGGGAGGCGCTGAACTGTTAAAAAAAAATATCATTTTTTTCTTCTTTCATTTTGTTACTGAGATTTACTCATGTGAAAGCTTTCTATAAATCAATCTGAGCAGTCTAGGAGAATTAAATCAATATTTGATTTCTCCTTAAAGTTAGCTATCCCCATATGGCAAGAAGTGTTTTTGCAAAACTCCCGACTTGCTGTGGCAAGGCGATGGATCCTACCGTGGGCTCACTAAGCCCAAATGCACACTCTGCCATTACTCGTAACTTAGTGTGTCCTTTGGGAGGCCATCATCTGCTTCAGGAAAAGCAAGGCACAGCTCTGGGCCAGCTGTTCTTTTTACAACTTTGTGGTGTTAATTTGCTGGTATACGAAAGATGCTAGTTGTTAAGGTGGAAGCTCATGATTTTGAGTTCATTTAACAGAAAATAAAATGAATTGGTCTTTCATTACTTGTTTTGAGTTGTATTTATCACATTAGTAATTTTGTCACCTATGCCTTTATCTCTCTTAATCATCTTTCTCCAAACCGACTTTGGCTATTCTGTCCTAAAACCCAAGCACTAGAGCATTCTAACAGCTTAAATTGGTCACCACTAAATGACAGAAATTGAGGAGTGTTAAGAAGCATTTCATGGAAGACAAACACTAATAAGTTATTTTTTTAGGACTAGACTCACAGATCACTGGGAGTAAATGGGGAACAGCAAGCAAATCCCGCAACCAGAAGAGAGGGCAACCTCATGCTTTATATTGACATTTATAGTATAAGAGGCCAGGCCAAAGTGGGCAGGTGACTTAAAGGCTACATGTAGGAATTCCTACAGCATCACAGTACACAGAGACTGTGACTCTGTACGTTCACCAATTCTTACTGAGTACTCTATACAGTTTTGATCTGTCAGTCTCTCCAATAATTCATAGTACACCTTTATCAGAATGTTTTACTATCACAAAAAATGAATACAGCATGCTTTTCTTGCTTCCTGAAGTAAAATGGATGGGGTCCTCATCCATCACTTTTTTGTGAACATGTGTCGAGTTGTGATTACGATCTATATTTTTTTCATTTTAGTTTCCTTGTTTTAAAAATATTCTCTTACTTTCTGTACAATTCATTTCTCCCTTGATAAAAGTCCCCTTCTTAATCCTTAAATATGCTTTATCTTATTATTTTAATTTAAAAACAAACTCAATATATTCTACTTTAATTTCCTTTCTCAATGTTTTCCTACACATAATAGCTTTCTCCTACAGAGTCAAGACAGCAAAATATACCATATATTTTTGTTGGATCCCAATTACTCTTAAAAGTATTGGCTTTTAATCTCCATCAAAAGTGTTCATATAAAAATGCCCAAGTCACGTAGCCAAGTTAATGAGCACCTACAGGGCTTATAAACACTGTAACTCATTTTAGATTAATTGTAACGCTCTGAGTAATCTTTATCCTAGTATATTGTAATGTATAAGATAGAATTAATTCTGGAGTTTCCTACTAAAAATTATGTGTAAGAGTTTAAAGATTTTATCATGAATAAATATATGACACATCCAATGTAAGAGAACTTTGTATTACAATGCTAAATCTAAACTTTATTTTGCATTAATGAGATTTTAATAGTCACCTCCATCAAATACAAAAATGTATTTATACATATGGTATACATAACCTAGATGTATAAAATAAAATGTAATATAACAATTTTGAAAGATAGATTAAATATTTAATATGAATTAACATAACAAATATTTAAATATTTTGTTCTGGAATTCTTCCTATTATATAGAACATAATCTTCCTGTAGTAATCTGCAAATGAACACAGTAATTTAAAACAGCACCTTGATAAAGATGTAGAATACTTCTATTTATTTGTTTGTTTGTTTATTTATTTATTTAAGATTTCTGCCTCCTCATCGCCACCGCCTCCCCTTTCCCTCCCCCTCCTCCAGTCAAGTCCCCCTCCCTTGTCAGCCCAAAGAGCAATCAGGGTTCCCTGCCCTGTGGGAAGTCCAAGGACCACCCACCTCCTTCCAGGTCTAGTAAGGTGAGCATCCAAACTGCCTAGGCTCCCACAAAGCCAGTACGTGCAGTAGGATCAAAACCCATTGCCATTGTTCTTGAGTTCTCAGTAGTCCTCATTGTCTGCTATGTTCAGCTTCTATAACTTCAGATTGTTTCCCCATGCTCCATTAAAAGTAGAGTTTTGGGAACGGTTTACTCTCAGACCCTGAACTTTCTGTCACTTTGCCTGCTGGAGTGAAGCTTGCAGCTGCTCTGAGCACAAGAGCCTCATGAGTTCCTGATGGCAGGGGAGTGGTTTCTGGTGGGTTTACAGCTGAAAATCCCAAGAGCTGGGGTGTGGCCATTAGTAAGGAGAGCTCTATATAACCTGTCCTGGAACACAATAAAATTGTCATTCTTGTTTCAAGAGTGACCCGTGTCTTTGTGTGTTTTTCAGTCTCCAGCCCCTTGCCCGACTCAGGAACCATCACACAGTGCAGGTGCTTCAACAAAGGTTATTACTCTTCCTATTTTTAGCAAATTATCACTTGCCTGTTCTTAAACTTCTTAGGAAAAGAAGCATGCATGCATTTGGTTCTGATTTCTTTGACTTTGTATAATTTTTCCTAAGTCAAAGCATGCACTTATCAATGCTTCCTCTCTTTATATCATTAGCAGAACATGCCAGTAACCAATAGATACTTAGGTTGCTTTAAACAATTAATGATTCAAAATGTCATTATGAATATACCTGTAGTACTTTTGTGTAATTATGTCTTTGTGTCATTATCTGCCTACACACCTATCTCTATCTTTCTATCTATCCACCATTCATCTATTAGCTTTGTGGCTGTACATCCTAAACATTGCTCCATATATGTGTTATCATTTCAGTTTTGTGTGTTAGGTGTCTACATTCTTGCACATATTTAAACGTTCACATATTTTAGTCATGTCAAAAGATGCAAAGCAATACCTCATTGTACAATTAAACATTTCCTTGATGATTGCTCTTATTTAGCAGCATGACTTGTGGTTTCCCAGTATTGTACCATGTTACTGTCTCTGAATATTTTGTACATTTTGAGTTGCCATCTTTGTAAAGAGGTTAAATTGAGAGTCAAATATGTATAAATTGTTTTGTTTTTAATAGTCCACTTTATTCATACTGGGCTACCAACTCTCTGCTAAAAATAGGTTTAACTCTGGTACTAGGGTTATATTTAGTAAGGGATATCCTGTGCCAATGCATTCCAAATACTTCCCACTTTCTCTTTTATGAGGTTCAGTGTGGATAAAGAAAATGTGGTATATTTACACAATAGAATACCGCACAGGAGAAAAAATTATTAACATCTTGAAATTTGCAGCAAATGGATAGATATAGAAAACATCAAATTGAGTGAAGTAACCCAGAAACAGAAAAACAAATATATGTACTCATCCATGAGTGACTTTTAGATATAAAACAAAGAAAACCAGCCCACAAATCATAATCCCAGAGAACCTAGACCACAACGAGGACTCTACGAAAAGCATATATGGATCTAATCTACATGGGAGGTAGAAGAAGACAAGATCTCTTGAGTAAATTGGGAGCATGGGGACCATGGGAGAGAGATGAAGAGGAGGGAAGCAGAGAAAAAATGTATAGCTTAATAAAATCAATTAAAAAATAGATTTAACTGTTCTTTCAGACAATGACTCCCTTTGTATAGGCTCTGGTCCTGGGCTTCTCTTTCTCCTAAGTTTTGCTTCCCTGTCTTAGTATTGATTATTTTAACTTTTTTATTGTGGTGAAAATTGGAAAGACTGATTCCCAACTCAGCATATTGAAATGAAATTAACCCTCAGCCCAAAGTTCTTAAAGACTTTTATTTTCCAAATGTAATCATTTCTATTCCAAATAGTATTAACTTGTTTATATACATTTAACCTGAAAATGCTATGCAAATGCTGTTATTTTTTAATAGTTGCTTTGTATGTGTTTTGGGACTTTTTACATGCAGAACTTGAGCAAAAGAGATTAGTATGGTGATATTCACTTGACATATCAGTACATGCAAGACAGTGTCAAGAAGCTCGGGGATTCAAATTCATCATTCAAAACCCCAGATTACATAAAAACTTGCCTAAAGATACTACCAAGCAAACACACAAACAAGTAACCCAAGACAGGAGCTTCTGAAAAGCGTAACAGGCTCAGAATTTGAGCCAGCCAGTAAACTTTTTGTTTAACTTTCTGTTCAAACATGAGGAAATGAGTTTGACACCAACATCCATGTATTAAGCCTTTATTGTGAAAGAGTCCTACAAACACAAATTAAATCTACATGAATAGAGTGTTGTTAAAATTCTTTTTCTTTCTTGGGTTTTGAAACAGCCATGTTGTTGCTGTGTATATCAGGATGCACTTGAAGCAATACCCTTGCATCTGTCTTCTAAGTACTTTTACTTTTTAATGGTGCTTTGGTTAGGTTTTTAATCAGTTATTAGGTTTTAATGCTAAAATATCCAACTAAGGGGTACTTAGTATTTTCCTAAAGTTTCTGTAGTTTTTATCTTCATGTAATTTTAATGAATTTCAGTGCATTTTTGATTGCTCATGTGTTTATGTGTCTAATGGAAATTATATTTTCCATCATAGCATGTTTTTTTTTTCCTTTATGGGAATGTCATTCTTTTGTGACTACTTACAGGTCTAATAGTGACATAACTATCTCATTTTAATATGGCAAAGGTTTGCATGGCTTTTGTTAATTAAATTTTATGTCTTATAGATGACATATATTTATCTTGCTTTGCAATGCAGTTTGATAAAACCAGCTTTCTAGTTTGAATTTTTAATCCTCTTATGTTATTGTGTTTTCTAACATGACCAAGTTTATTTATAACCCAGTGAGTATTCACCTTTAGTCTCATTTTCCTTCTTATCCCATTTTATAAATGTTGCTCTTTGGGGCACAATCAAGCATTAATTAACTTATACTTTATCTTATGTTTTCAATATTGCTTGTGATTGTCTGCAATAACCCTGATCTTAAATGTCTCCAAATGGCAGGGTGTTAAAATATAATCTCTAAGATAAAACTTGTGGAGAATTGGTTCCAACTTTAAGATAAAGAGTTTGGTTGAAACTTGAAAGCTCTCTGAAGCAAGTCCTGGAGCGGGATGTGGACTCATACCCTTTATTCTTTTGTTTATTGTGTGCAATGAAAAGGGTTTGGCTGTGTGTTGTGCTCCCACCATCTTAAAATACCTCCTCTAAGACTTGAAAGAACAGAGTCTATGGGAAATGGATTGCAACTTTTTCATGTCTGAATTAAGAACTTTATATACTGTTACTACCATCATCTCTTCCAACAGAATTTCGGAGTACAAGATTAAATCTTTGTATGCATATATCCAATATTCCTCACTTTTTGTCATTTTACATTTCTGGCTGGTGCATCTCTCATTAAAGGTCTTCACCATGCCTTGTCTAGTAAATCCGCTGGCAACAGCTTCTCTCAGCATTACAAATTGCTTGAGTGTATATTTCA
The DNA here is from genome assembly GCF_014885135.2 of Alexandromys fortis. NCBI lineage: Eukaryota > Metazoa > Chordata > Mammalia > Rodentia > Cricetidae > Alexandromys > Alexandromys fortis. The sequence continues at coordinate 166,495 of NW_026067972.1, read as the reverse complement.
GCATTATTTTAGTATATTTGGAAGTGTTTTTCAAACTATAATTCCAATTTTTAGTTTTGATTTTTCTTTCTTACCACCTTAAAATATCTTTCTTTTACTTTCTTTGCTGATATTTTTCTCTGAAAACAAAGAAATTTAATTTCTACATGCATTTTTTTTCTCTTTTTTTTATTGAAAAAAAATTTTTGCCTCCTTCCCGCCTCCCATTTCCCTCCCTGTCTCCCTTTTCCCTCCCACTCTTCTCCCCCTCCCTCCACTCCTCTCCCCCTCCCTCTCCAGTCTGCAGAGCAGTCAGGGTTCCCTGCCCTGTGGAAAGTCCAAAGTCCTTTTTGTATTTATCTTGTTCTGTGTTCATGAAGGTTTGCAAAGTAGATGAAGAATTGAGACAAGTGGGAATTGTATGAAAGATACATACCAAACTACAGGAAAAGTTTACCCAAAGCTACAATCAGAGCTCTGCACTTCTCTCTACAAGATGACAGAAATGGCTCAATTCTTCAGTCTGTTAAATGGGGTCTTATTGCATTTAATATTTCTATTAACCATAACTTCATTATTTTGACCTCTTATAATGCAACCCATACAGTGGAAATTATGTTAATGCAATCGATAATTTCATTAGATGAAAAAGATTTTAAGAAAAAAAATATCTTACTACCAGAATAAATGAGTGTAGTAACTTTTTAAATAATGAGAAAAAAGAAAGAAGATGTAGACAGTCTAGACTTAGGCTTTTAACTCCCTTCCTTCTAATTCAATAGATCTATTACTTACAAATAAACTTTGCCCCTTCCATGTGGCAGAAAACTCATTTCCTGTGTGCAAGAAATGATTACTGAGAGATAATATATTTACATGTAAATAGTTCATTTTGGATCAGGGACATGATATTTGTGTGATGGTTACACATGTTACCAGATCCAAGTCATGTCATCTCACTTCTTTTATTTTTTTACATTGATCACAGGAAAGACTCTTTTATTCAATGTACTTTCATACTTTGTTCATTTTTAATATTTTAAAATTTATTTTTAATGTTCTTAATTAGAATGGAATTATAGTACTTTTACTCTTCCCTTTCCTTCTTTAAGCCTCTCTCCAGTTAATTTGCTTTGAACCCATCCCAGTGAGTCCCCCACTCTCAAGCTGATAACTTCTTTTTCTTTAGATGTATTTTTAAGACATATGACAGCTTCTGAATTTCTGGTGTTTTAGGTGCAGGGGTAGAAAGATTGTAAAAGACAGAATCTCAGGAGTTCTACTGTGAAATATTCTTTCCTAGAAATGGTAGCATAAACAAGACAGGAAAAATTACAGTATCAAATAACAATAGCCGTTACCAATAGAATGGAAGGGGATGTCCTGCACCTATACAAAGAACTGCTTGCTGCTCCTCATTTCTGGAAATAGAATTAGGCTCTCTCAGGGATGAGATTTCCTCTGCAGAGTAGTCATAATTGAAACCACATACATATAAACAACAAAAGCAGAGCCAGCAGAATCTACTTATATCTATTTGCTTTGGCTACAAATACCAAGAGCTTGGATGTGGACTATTCACATTCTCTCTCTCTCTCTCTCTCTCTCTCTCTCTCTCTCTCTCTCTCTCTCTCTCTTTCTCTCTCTCTCTCTCCTCATGTGTGTGTGTGTGTGTGTGTGTGTGTGTGCGCGCACATGTGGATAGATGTTACAGAAGATGTGTGATGTGTGGAGGTCAGAAGATCGGTTCTTTCTTTGTATGATGTTTGTCTTGGAAATTTAACCTAGGTTGCCAGATTTGGCAGCATGTCTTTTGACCTACTTATCTGTCTTATCAACCAGTCCCCATTTTTGTTTTTGAAGTTCCACGTCTTAATAATTAATCTCGAGGCAGTAAATTAGTTAGTCTTTAAATATAGACTCTGGTGCGGGACTGTTTCAGAAATCCTTTGGGGAAGCTTTTATATCACCTCGTAGAAACCATTTCCTCTGAAACATTAGAGAACAGTCATGAGACCTAGCTTTTGACCCCAATCCCACACAACATCCTTGGACGTAAATATCCTCTTTGTTATTATGTGAAGGGAAGTCTTTAAAAGGAGCCTAGAGCATTCAGTTACACACTTTTATCCACTCTGGCTTGCCTTAAATTGGAATATTTTATAGCCATTGTTGTCTCTAATTGCCCATCCTTTCATGTAGTACTAATGATACTTTGAGGTTAAACAGTTGACTTTTCTGTCAGAACAATTACTTAACAATTTGGCTTCCTGCTATTTGAACTGCCAACTTTAAGCAGAAAACATTTTGCAAACCAAGCTTTTTCTTCTTCCTCTTCTTCATGTCGTTCCCATGAGCATACTGAATCACAGCCTAGTTTTCTCTATAGATTATAGAAGAAAGCATAAGCAGTTTATATCACCAATATCTTAACTTCTGAGTTACCTGCCTCAGGAGACAGAGGTGGGGAGTAGCCATAATTTCATAAGGCAAATGTTTCTGAGATCTCTGCTATTTATAGGGTGATCACTCAAACTCAAAAATGGGAAATCTTCACTCTTTACTACTTTTATTAGTTTTTGACAGTTTTGGGTCTTTTGAATGGATGGTTTGTTTTTCAGAGATTTTGTATTTTAATGAAAGAAAGCAAGCCCAGGATAGCTTAAACATAAAGGTAAGGTTATTTTTTGTCACTTAGCTAGTAAATGTATGACACTTATATCTATTTAGAAGAGTAATGCTCTATATTATAGAAAATATACAAATGATACGGAAGTGAGGACAAGATCAAAAAGTGGGTAACTTCATAGTTATGCCCACATGATGGCTGGTAAACTCAGTGAGTCACAAAGCCAAAACCTGCCCAATCAACTAAAAACTGCAACAACAAGTGCCAACACACAATATCTGTGTTGAGGAAGGTTTCATTAATCAGCTGGTGCTAATTGACTTTTAGTTCTAAACACCACATATCAACCTCGGGCTAATCTCAGCAGAAACCTTACTGATACTGTCTTAAATAACTCATAGTCTTAAAAGTTACATAGGCAGTAGGTATATCCTATGGATTTTATTTAGCCTGGCACTTCAATTTTTCAGAAGATCAATTTAGTCTAAAAAGGAAATTACAAGAATTTCTTTTTTAAATTATAATAGCATATTTGCTAGAATAAGTACTATACAGATGCACATGCATCCATGCCTATGGGCACACACACATGCACTTGTGTACATGCATGCACATGAGTGCACATGTGCACACACACTCACATTTATTTTCTAGTCAAAAATTGTAGTCATTCTTTATGGTGAAGTTTATGGTGGTGCCCAGAGAATTGCTCAAAGGTTCTTGTATATATCACACTGTTATCTGTATGTTAACTTACATATTACCTTAAAAGAAGAGCAAACACCATTGTGGGAATGTGTAATTTGTCTTTAGTGTAATACCACTTAAAAAGGAAATCTGATTTAGGAATAAAGACTTGATAACTACCCTTTAATGCAGTCAGGTAAATGAAATTAACTGATTCTAAACACATCAGCAAACTCACTGATAAGTGATAAGGGCTTATGCTTATAGTGAATTGAATTTAGATATATCTATTTCCTATGTAACTTAAAAAATACAAAAACCTAGAAACCATTTAAAAATCAGTGACAAATTTTACCACAATTTTTTTCAAAGTTCTGCAATAAAGCAAATAATAAAGTCAGAATGTGAAGCAATGACTTCACATTATGAGAAATAAAGAATCTACTCTATTAAAATTCCAAAGATTGCTCTAAATCCTAAACTTCAACAGAAAAGTGATTTTACATACAAGATTCATGACCTTGACTCATTTAATTCAATATGTTTTATTGCCTCATACTTGCTTTAATTTAAGTTAAATTATCAGCTATTAAGCAGTTCTACACTCAAAGAATCTTCTTTATCATTTGGAAGTCATTCTAGCATCAATAATGTCCTTTTCCTGCAGTTTCTCCGTTATGATCTTTACTACTGCAGTGAGAGTATTTAATAAGTATATGTAGCTCTTTTCTGCATCTTAAGTGTTTTGTGCTCCCGATACACATGACAATTTAACAGTGATGGCTGCAGCATTGAAAATTTTCTTTCCCATATAAGATATGAAACCAAAGTGTTAATTCTTATCCCTAACACACAGTTTTATAACGTCAACTTCTTAAGTAATTTCCAATCTGTAATTAAACTATATATTTTATATCAATGTTTTTTTTAATTAGGCAAACACTATATGAGGAGAAGTAAGCGTTGTGTATATCTTCAGGATAGTAAATATTTGCGCCCACTCCTAGGTTTGGGTTCATTGTATTGTGATGGGCATTGCTGCCTTCCAAAGCTTTCGGTCTTCCAGTATCAAGTGGTATACTATTGTTTGAATATTTAAATCAAGATAACTGTTAAAAAGTACATATTCTATAATCAAATTAAAATTATTGCTTTTTTATCTTAACTAAGTTATTTTACTATCTGTTGTGAAATGGAGATGGTGCTTTCATATCCCGGCTTCCCAGGCCCAAATAATCACACAAAAACTATATTAATTACAACAATGGTCAATGGTTCAGGCATATTCCTAGGTAGCTCTTACATCTCAAATTAACTCATTTCTATTATTTTATATTTTACCGTGAGCCTCATAGTTTGTTACCTCAAATCTTGCTTCTTGTGTGGCTACATGACAGTTACCAGACTACGCATTCTCTCTCCCTGAATCCAGTTTAGTTTTCCTGCATAGCTATATTCTACCCTGCCATAGGCCAAAGCAGCTTCTTTATTAAAGACTGGTATTAAAACATATTTATAACACAGATGTCAGGAGTCAGGTTATTCAATACCATGCCTAAAACACTGCCTATGTGATTAAAGTTCTCAGTAGGGAAAACTATTGAACTCCAACAAAGAATTTGGTGAATTCATACATGCTTAAGAATAGTTTACCTTTCAAGTTAAACATACAAATCCGATATCACTGGACCAAGTCTTTGTGAACTCCCTGCAGCTGTGACTGCCTGAACAAGACCTGCAGATTAACAAGCCAGTCAGCATTCCAGCATGGAGCTGGGTAGGGACTCATGGGCCTCAACTCAGAGCTGAGGAGTTATTGACAACTGGTAGCTATTAGGGGGCAGAGTATCGGTTTTCTCTGGGAAGAAGACCCAGGTTTGTCAACTGAACACCACTGTAGGAGTGTCATGGACTAACACTCGGTATGTCACCAGGACTCCACTGTAGATGGTCATTATAAATAATGAGAAGATGAGAAGTTAGGAGGAAGAGAAGTAGGAATTTATCTGGGAAGAGTTGTGGGAAAGAGCAAGGAATGAATATGATCAAATTATATTTTATTCGTATGTAAAATTCTCAAAAAATTATTAAAAATATAATATAGAGTTTCTATTCTATAAAGTTGTTATTTTAGGTTTCTGGTTTGTGCATATTTTGTATGTATTGGCAGTAATATAGAATTACTAAATTATTAAGTTTATAAGTCAGCAAGAGGTTTATCAATACATGAGAGAGTGAGGCTTGAAGATATTCTGAAATATTGACATGGCAAAACTTAATAAGCACTAGACTGCTGGAACCTGAGGGACTCATGTGATATAAGACCTCTGTCCCCTCATTCCTGCACTCATAGCTTAGTGTTATCATTCCCAAACAGTAACATCTTCATGAAAAGCATTTAAAACTAACAGAGGCTCTGTACTTCCCACAACACTTAGCAATCATGTTAGATGTGTATCAATGTTTCACTTTCTACTGGGATGACATTTTGGATTTTAGTTGTTCTTTCAAACCCCACCATTCCTACTCCCTGATGCATGCCTTTATGTAGTTTATGGATTTCCTGCCTCAAGAGCCTGATGTGGAAAACACATTTTCTATTATAAAGAAATAACTATAGTACCAGTGCAGAATGATAAATTATCATGTGCTAATATGTTTTCTTTCTATTTCTTTCTATTTAATAGACAACTCCATTATGTCTTCATCACATAGAGCTTTATTGTGAGGTTTCTTTTGGTACCTGAATTAATTTGTGCACTTACCTCTATGATGGGCTTCTACAAAGATGAACACCTCACTCCAGATAGAGTAGTCCTAGACTGAAACCTGAAAACTAACAACTAAATAATCTTTCTTATTTCAAACTGACTGCCTCATGTATTTGTTGTAGTAACAGAAATCCGACTAACACTGATAATAAATAAAAAAATAATGCACTGATGTATTTAAACATGTAGCATTATATTTGGCATGAGATACTTGATTTCAACCTATTATGATATCACATCCTATGCCTATGTGAGCAGTTACTATTAAAGCTATAATTTAATCTTCATTCATCAACCTTCAGTTTGAAATACCTGATGTGTTGAATGACAATGATCCCACATCTCCACTTACACCAAGACTGGTTTTAACAGCAGGAAACACATTGGGATTACTCTACTTCTTGATGCAGAGTCTGTTTATGTTTCTCCAATTTGTATTCCAGATACTCAATCTCTCTATTATTACTTGTGTTTCTATATTTGTATGTAACTTGTGGACATTTTAATGTAAACAAGGGGAGCATGTGTTGGGAGCTATTAAGCATCTATTATTTGAAACTCAAGATGACAGAGCAATATCTTTAAAATAAATTTAAGGAAACAGTTTGAAGTGTAATTTCTTATGATTGGAGACAACAAAGTCAAAACCATTCAGCTCAATTATTTTATAATCCTGCCAGGAACAATGTATAAATATTTATTTCATTGTATACTTCTGAGACTATGATTACTGTTGTCACTTCCCATGAGAGTTTAGATTTAAGAGGGAAGGTAGAAGCAGGGGATTCGGAGGAATGTAGAAAGGAGAAACTGTAGTCAGGATGTGTTATGTGTGAAGAATGAACAAGTTACCTGCATTAAGGTATTATCATATTTGTCCTCATTGTATACTTCATGGATAACCTTTTTTTTCTGTACTCATTTTAACTGTTCATAAATTAAATGGTTCAAGACCAGGCTGTTTATTTATATTTAATTATATAATATGGGTAAATTAAAAATAAAATTATAAATTATATAGCTTGTTTTAAAGACATTCTTGCCTGGTATAAATCATATTTGTGTCCAAGAATCAAGGAGAATTGCTCAAGTTCCATCACTTAATTTTTATTACACTGAGGTGTAAATGTGAGGAAGTTAGTAGCTACACCAAATGTAATAATACCTATACACATGAAATTGAAAAGTGCATGTTTTCTCTTTATTCCCTCATATATCTGGGTTCCCAGATTCTTTCACAATGAACCAGAACTGACAAAATAAATATCATACTCACTCCAGAGAAAATGAATAAGAGAATATTATTAGCAGCCTAGCTGAACCTTTCAATGCTACACAATGCCAGTGCCAGTTTTACTTGTCCAGGTAACTTGGTAACTATTTAAGATTGAGGACACAGGGAGGGAGATACGAGGGAGTGTTAGAGCCATGGCTTAGTTGCTTTCTATTGCTGAACAAGAACACACTCTGAGTGAAGCAGAGTGATTCTCACTTCATTATAGCTCCATGTAACACCACTGAATCTGAATTCAGTTAGAAACTTTGTCTTTTGAGCTCACTCTGTAACCTATGGATTACAGTCAACTGTGGATTAGTTAAGGGTTGGCTCTGCCTTTGGGAGATCAACCGGGTAGATGCAGCTCTGGTTTATGAGGTCTCTTTTTTCCTCTATAAGACTTGCTTGGGCAAAATTCACAGTAGTTTCTAGATTCTAGTACAATAAACAGAATTGCGGAGAAGTTCTTAAGGCTGCTGAATTGGCACAACATCGCTTCTACTCCATTTTCTTGCTAAAAGTACATCACAAGGCAATGAGATCACAAGGATAAGACTGCACCGTATATGTCTTCATGGGAGTTATTATAGAAAACTTTTTCTCCTTCTTCCTTTTCTTCTTTTTCTTCTTCCTTCTCTTCCTCATTTTTCTTTGGAGACCAAAATTCAATTGTAATATCTATTTTTCTGTCCCTTCCTGTTCATCCATACACACCCTTGCATACATCTCTCCTCACTCTCCTACAAACTCATGGATTCTATTTTTTATTCTTCCAAATGAATATGCATATATGCATTTGTATTTACATATATGTTCCTAAAATATAACCTGTTAAGTCTGTATAATTCCAAGACTGACTGCTTACAACTCGGCATACATTTTTTTGTGTTTTTCCCTAGGGAAGGCTGCATCTTCTGTTTCTAGCTCTTCTTATTTGCCTATAGTTCTTTGCATAGGGTTGGGGCCTTGTGGGCTTTTTTTTTTTTTCTGTCCTTCTTTTTATGTTCCTTGGTGTCATCCTTGTTCAGATTGCATTTGGAGAGTCAGGTTGTTGAAACTTTATGTGTAAAGTTTCTGCTATTATTATAAGACAATCTTACAGCAATTTGTCTGATCATTTGGCTCTTAACAGTCATTTTTAATCCCTCTTTCCAGAGCCTTGGTTTTGGGAATGTTTTGTAGATGTTTACCCCAGGACTGGGTTCCACAGCTTTGCATTATGATTGGTTGTGATTTTCTTTATGGTCTCCATCTGTTGCAAAAAGAAGTTTCCATTTCGGGATGAAGATAACAATTATCTATGGATATAAATATTTATAGATTGTTCTTAGGGATTATGGTGATTTAGTAAATTACTGGTTGCAGATTCTCTTCTACCCATGACTTCATTAGCTCTATATTTCTAGTTCCAGGCATAGTCTCTCTCTTGTTGAACGGGCATTCAGTATAATTAGAGAGCTGCCAGTTACTGCCAATATATTCATCTCATTACTATACCTTAAGGGATTTGTGCCAACGTGATGTTTCTGTGATTCATATGTTACACATGGGTAGGAACTTGGTTGTTTCTCTCCCTTGAAAGCTGGCCTGGCACTTTCTGGATATCATGAAACTAGTCCTCAGGGAAGGTTCATTCAAGTCAGTTCTATCACACAAGTCCCTGGGCCTTGTTTCTGAAGTACATGGTGTCTTCAGCAAAAGGGACTTAACTTTCCACCTCTCAGTTTTAACCAAGGGTAATAGCAATAGGCTTTGCGTTTGGGGAATGTCTTGCACAGCCTTTGGCAATAAGTCAAAAGGTTTCTTATGCCTGGTATTGGGTTTTTCTAGGTGCTCATTGGCTCTTGGAGACAGCACCCTCAACCTAGATGACAAAGACTAACTAAAACTATATAGACTTCATTATTGTTATTGTTATTTTACCCACCTCCCTTCTTTTTCTGTATTTACCTCCCCTCCTTTTCCTAGAGTCCCCTTATCCAGGTTATCCTATTTGATTTCTTATATCATGCTATTCCCAATACTATTCTTCCACCCTTCTTACTTCTTAGATGCAGTATTGGTGGTAGTAGCAACTCTGAATAAAGAAAATTGAGGAGATAGGTATTCAAAAAGACTTATTCTAGATAATCAGTTAAAGTTCAGAAACAAAATAATCTAGAGTAATATTAGCATTCTATTTTCTGAAACTCCACAGGTCTCCCACTGCATATCCAAATATAAAACATGAGACCTATCATCGGTGCTTTTGATTTTAGCCATTCTGACAGGTGTAAGATGATATCTCAAAGTTGTTTTGATTTGCATTTCCCTGATTGCTAATGAGGTTGAGCATGACCATAGGTGTCTTTTGGCCATTTGAACTTCTTCTTTTAAGAATTCTCTGTTCAGTTCAGTGCCCCATTTTTAATTGGGTTAATTAGCATTTTAAAGTCTAGTTTCTTGAGTTCTCTATATATTTTGGAGATCAGACCTTTGTCTGTTGCGGGGTTGGTGAAGATCTTCTCCCAGTCAGTAGGTTGCCTTTTTGTCTTAGTGACAGTGTCCTTTGCTTTACAGAAGCTTCTCAGCTTTAGTAGGTCCCATTTATTCAATGTTGCCCTTAGTGTCTGTGCTGCTGGGGTTATACTTAAGAAGCGATCTCCTGTGCCCATCT
>NW_026067972.1:127923-154880 GCF_014885135.2 Alexandromys fortis | reverse complement strand
TGCTCTTTGGATTAGAGAGGGAGGGGGAGAGGAGTGGGGGGAGGGGGAGAAGAGTGGTGGGAGGGGGAGGGTAATGGGAGGCTGGGAGGAGGCGGAAACTTTTTTTTTCTTATTCTCAATAAAAAAAATAAAAAAATAAAATAAAACATGAGACCTATGCTTAGTCTGTAGTTAAGCATCAGCTACTCAGACACCCCATGAAATGTTCAATGCATGGTGTGGCTGATGTTACTAAAGTTTCAAAAAAGTTTTTCTTACTTAATTAATATCAGAAAGATGAAAATGTTTCACAATTCAAATTTTTGCTCGAGTTTTCTATTGCTAGTGTATGTGCATATCAGTATATGTGTGTGTATTAGCTTGTGTTAATGTGTGAAGGACACACACTGACGTAGCATATACCCTATTCCTAATCTCTCTCTGTCTCTCTCTCACAGGTTTTCCTTCTGTACCTGGAGTTTTTCCGTGGGCCATGGGATCTACCTGTTTCTGCCTCTTCAACACTGAGTACACACTGCTACACTACTTAAACAAGGGACGGGGAATTAAAACAGTCCCTTGCTCATGCTTGTGCAATAAGCTCTTTGCCTCATTCTTCCTGTACTGTGCAAGCCTAGTAAGAGTAGTGTAGAAGGTATCCTTCACAAAAGATGGGCAAAGTATTCTATTATTGGAAAAAGTCTTGAAATTGTAAGAGAAGAGGGTAAAATTGAAATTTTCTTTTCTTTTCCTGATGAGAACAATTGTATTTGATGAAACGTTTGGGCTACAACCCTCATGAGATAAAACAAGTGACATCATGGAGGGAATAATGATTTACAACTTCCTAGGATACTTAAGTGCATGAAATGAACCTGCATTCTTAGACAGAAGAGAAGGCTCTAATTAGATTATAAATGAGAGAGATAGTACACCCAAGGTCACTTATAAGATTCTAGAAAGAATTGTTTAAAAGATATGACTCAAAAATCATTTTCTGTGTAGGAAGAGCCAATACCAATGATGTTCTAACATCACAGCCTCGGCTATTCCTCCACTGACCACTCTGAAAAAAATGATAGTCCCATGACATTTAAACAGACAGACAAATTTTAAATAGATCTTGCTTTATCTGAATAGCTTTACTTCCTCTGTCACTCCTGTCCTTTGATTCTTCCTGGTTTTGGTCTTTCTTCTTTTTTTACTCTACCACAGCCTGTGATGAGAATACTTAAGCTCTACAGTTTGGGAAATTTTCAAGTTTGAATACTTTTGTTCTCTCTTCACATTGCTGGAATGTAAGTCTCCAGAACATTTTCATTTTGTTTGACTGAAATGTGTCTCTTGGTCAGCATTTCACTGTTGATCCTCTAGTCCCTGTCAAGTGTTTCTCTCCACTCCTTGTAAAGGCATTTGACTGTTTTAGATTCCACATAAAAGTGAGCTGAGCTCCGCTTGTCCTGAGTCTGGATTGTTCTTACCCAGCATAATGTTTTGTAGGGTCATCCATGATGAGACAGATGTCAAGATTTCTTTGTTTCTGAAGAATGGCTAGTATTCCCTTATACTTGCATGCAACATCTTATTCTCTTCATTTGTGGATTGAATTTTAGGATGATTGCTTAGCTTTTGTAAACAATGCTGTCTTTAGGTGCATGGCTTCTGAGACCTCCTCTAGAAATACTTTATGACCTACAGGTTATCCAGAAACACCTTGGTTTTATCATATATGAATAGTTAGTTTCCAGTTTTAAGAAATTTCATTCTGTGTTTTATAATGGTTTTACAGTTTGTTTTTCAACCAATAAAGCCAGAGGGTCCTGTTTTCTCTATACTTTGAGGACAGACCTTATATTTGGTCTGTTAGTCATCCCCAGGTGTATAAAAGCTATCTCCCTGTGGTTTTTAAATTGCATTTCTTTGATGACTAATAATATAGGGCAAATTTTAATATAATTACTGGACATTAATTTATCTTTTTTGGAAGATATGCACATTCAGATCTCTGGTTGGTTTACAGTGGAGTTAGTTTTGAGACTGAGATGTAGAGTTATTTATATACTGAAATATCAACCTTTTATAACAGAGATGGCTTGCAAATGCTTTCTACAAATTCTATTCGATTTTTACCTACTTCATGGTTTCCTTTTATACTGAAAGATTACAAATTATAATTCAGCATCATTTAATATTTTTGTTACCATTGTTTCTGTGATGTATTAAACATACAAACAAATTACTTTCAAGAGGGTTTTTTCCTTTGGATTTTATAGTATTTTGTCTTATGTTTACACTTTTTAAACTACTTTGAATTTCTTTTTAAGATCATGTAAGATGAGTTTTTTTCTAATTTCTTTCTTTGATATGTAGATATTCAATTTCTCCAATTTAATACAATAAAAAGACTTTCTCTATCCTGTGTTACTTGAAATTCTTTCTGAAGATTAGCTGAACTAATTTCTGTATTGTTCTGTTTGCTTGTTCTGGATTCTTCATTTTATATGACTATAATATTTTGATAATTATTCCTTTGTTATGTATGTTCCAATCAGGAAATGTTATACATAAAATTTACTTTTGCCTCCTTAATATAGCCTTAGTTGTTTGTATATTTGTGGCATGCATAAATTTTAGGAAGTTTTGTTTTCTATTTCTGTAAAGAATGCTTTTACAAGGGCGTCTTTCTCTTACCCAGAACCCCGCTCCATGACTTGGCAAAGCAGTAGAGTTGGCCTTGCTAGTATGAATGTGGGCAAGCTGGACCCAGAGGCCTGAGAGGAGGAAAAGTGGTCCCTGCTACTTGCTGCAGGCCTCGTTGACTGATCTAGCAAATGCAGGTGGTACAGGAGAGCTCATCTAGGTAGTGAAGACAAGGAAAGCAGGCAGGCTGACCAATCCAGATATTATTCAGGCTCAGAACCAGGGCTATGAATTAGCTGACTCTCAAATGTACTTTATCTATGAACTGTTGAAGTTTGTAAAAGGGTTAGACCTGCACATTCAAAACTGCATGATCTCTATGTTACTTCACAGCAATACTGTATCTAAAAGTACCAGTGAGAACCATTATTAATGTTGAGGCAGGAAGCCGACCAATGATTCATAGCAATGAACACTGACAAATAAAGATGAATGACTCACAGATCCATACTATAGCTTTCACGACGAGACTTTTCTTCTTTTTTGGTGGGGAGGGGTTGTTAGGTTGATTTGGTCTAGTTTTGGGGCAGATTCAAGGGAATGGGAACATAAATGGAACTGGGATGCATGATGAGAAATCCACACAGAAACAAATTTTAAAAAGAGGGGAGGAGGTGGAAAATTTTAATTAAATAATAAAAATAAATAAATAAATAAATAAAAGAATACCTTAGGAACGTTTATAGTATTGCATTGAGTCCATGGGTCAGTTGGGTAGTAGAGACAGTTGAGTAATATCACATATTCCAAAGACTGATTTATTACTCAGGCATCAGAAGAGAAAGTATCCTGAGAACAGACACTATGAAGCAGAGAAGACTTCTACACAAATGTTGCCAAACTCAACCAGAGCCTGTAGGATTCTTGTAGGGAGCAGAGAAACATCTGAAGAGAGACAGAGGAAAACACCTGAATCACACACACACACACACACACACACACACACACACACTCACACACACACACACACACACATATATATTCAAGAACCCCCATGTGTGCTTGGAGTACAACTCTGTAAAGGAGAAATCAATGAAGACATAAAAGCAAAATATAAGATCCACATTATAAATTATCAAATGAATAAAATGGTCAAAGTTTTCCTTAGAAAGAATAACAAAATACTTTAAAATGTGTAAAAAAGACACTGCTAGGATATATATTGTGGTTAGTAGAAAATATAATACTGAACAGTAGAAACTCAACATATGGTCTGATACATAAGATCATAGAAATATATGATAGAATTTAATAATGGAAATATAGACATTTGTAGTATAGGAAAATTAAGTTGAAACAATCTCAGTAAAATTACAGGAAATTTGTTCTCTAAAATATTCTGTTCTTTTTTCTTCTCCTGATGTCAAAACCAGGAAGCCAACAAACCTATTCCTGAGCTTTGACAAGGGACCGAAATAAACATAAGGAAAATACATCCTTCTAAACAATGAAAAAAAACTATTCTACTTTTGGACTTTTTATAAAATGACAAACAGTAAAAACATGAAATTTTCTGTCAGCACTCTCAAGAAAAAAATATAAATATAACATTTTTTATTCACAGAAGAACTGTCTGTGGTGCATGATAATAGACAAAACAACATTCTCTAAGGCTTATGGATTTGTGTTATGAAAAATTAAAAATATTGAAAATTACATATTAAACGAGAAAAATTAAAGCCATATAAAGGAAAATCTATGGTGCAATTATAAGCACAGACAAAGGGAAATTTAGTTAAATGATGGACAGAGATGCTTCTACAAAAGCAGGGCTAAAACTAGCTTTACACATAAAGTCAGAGTCCAGTGTATGTGTGTGCCTGCAAGAATTAGTGACTTTCAAGCCTTAAATCAATATGTAGAATTAACAAAATTAATAAAGAAGGTTGTTTGGAGAAAGGAGAACACATTTTAATCTTTTTTGTCGTTAATGAGGTGTGGTTACTCAGCTACTCTCTAGAAATTTATAGTTTCTCAAAAGTAACTTGTGTTCCCAGAAATGAAAATAAAACGAACCTAAGGAATATATTGGAAGGGCATAAAATTATTCCTTCAAGGAAATAGCAGAAAAGACCAAAGGGCAATAATTGTGTAAATATGTTCATCTCAGGAAATATGAGGAGATATAGTCAACTGAAAAATAAACATTTTTGAAGTAAATAAAATATTGGTGATTATTTTACAAAGTCCTAGAGCTTCCATTAGGAAAAAGACTGTTGAAGGAAAGTGTCTTCAAGGGGTGTCTCTGACACTTTTGGCTGCCCTTCCGACCATTTTCCTTCCTACTGACCTGCCTAGTCCAACCTTGATATACGGCTTGTTCCTAGTCTTACATATTTTTCGGCTTTGTTTTCTTGAAATTCCTGGGATGCCTGCTCTTTTTCTGAAGGGAAACAGAGGAGTAGCAAATTGGGGATGGAAGGTGTGGCAGGGACTAGGAGGACAGAGGGGAGGAGAGACTGAGGTAGGGATGTATTGTATGAGAGAAGAATCAATAAAAAAGAATAAAAATATCATTTTATCTGACAGTTAAATTACCTCCATACAGATACATCTTTGCATACATATGTATGTGTGTATACAAACATGCAAATGTGGGTACAACAAAAACTGTTACACAAAAATTTCTTGAATTAGCATTTTGGAGCCCATTCTCTTTGAAGGGATACCTCGCTCAGCCTAGATACAGTGAACAGATTCTTGGTTCTGCCTCAAAGTGATGTTCCAGACTTTGTTGACTCCCCATGAGAAGAAGCCTTACCCTCTCTCAAAAGTGGATGGGGGTGGGGTGCAGAAAGGTGGGAGGAGTGGGAGCACAGGAAGGAGAGGGAACGAGGATTGGTATGTAAAACGAGAAATGATTATTATAAAAAATAAAGAAAGAAATCTCAAAGAGTTTTAAAGAGCCAAAGGCATTTCCTGGATTATCAACTATTAAAATTATATAGACCCTCTAGGAGAGTAAAAAAATGAGTCCTCAGTTCTTTCCAGAAAGTGAAACTGAATGTTGAAATACAGTAGTTGTTAAATTGCATGCTAACAATGCATGGAAAAATGATTTTATCCAAGAGTACATATCGACTTCTGATATGGGTAGGCTCTGTTGAGGTGTATATGTAGATCTATATTAGAGACAGATGCCTCAACAACTTTCTTATGACTAGAATATTGAAAATTGAAATATCATTACTGTAAATTTTATTTAATGATGATTTTCCAGTTTCCCGGGTCTTGTTGACAAATTAGCTATTGTGAAAGCAAACACAGAAACGTAATTTTAAACTTCACAATTTGAAAGCGTTTGTGAACTTGCACAATTTTCTCTAAAAACTTTGGAGAAATCTTTATCATTAAAAATAGTAAATATTTCTCATTATATTACTGTCTACTAAAATTCCATTGATCGTGTGTCTTGCCATTAAACATGGCTAGTCAAAGCTCTTCATTTCCTACCATTAAATTAGACAACTGGAACTTCCGTCTGCCCTTTCAACATTTACCCTGCTTCTCCTGAAATAATTCCGTTACGATCAAAGGAAGTTAAAGCGTTTCTATAAAAGACAAGGCCGAACATTTTCACCTTGTTTGTGTCTGTGTACTGCAACCATGGCAATGGTGATTCTCATAGGATTGCTGAGGAGTCAATAATCTTGTTAAAACTCTCTGTGTCTTTTTGTATCGTTTGTGTCTAAGCAGTCAGTTACTTAGCTTCTCAGATATTCTTGCATCAAAGATTTTATGGCTAACTAAAATAAAGCAACGAGAAATACAACAAAGCAGTGGTTCTCAGCCTTCCTCAAGCTGTAGCCTTGTAACACATCTCCTCATGGTGTGGGAACTCCCAGTCATTAAATTATCTTCATTGCTACTTCATAACTGTAATTTTACTTCTGTTATGAATCTTAATATAAATGTCTGTGTTTTCTGATGGTCTTAGGCAAATCCTGTAAAAGGGTCATTTGACAACCAAAAAGGGCCACGAACCACAGGTTGAGATGTGCTTTGATAAAGGAAAATACAGTTTTCCTTTTCTGAAAAAGCTTATCAACATAAAAAGGATGATGGTTTGTATATTTTAGTCCAGTGTTATGCATAAAGAAAAGAAGGCATATAGTCCCTCCATTTAAAAATGGTCCAATGAGAACAGGCAGAAAACACACCAAGCCTGTCTTGCCCAAAGAACTACAGTCAACTAAGGACGCTGAGAGTGGGAGAAATCGTCTTTCTAGGGAAGATCTCACCACTGGTTATCTACAACTAATTGATCATCCCTGCAGAAATGTGTGCAAGTAACATTATTCAGACTGGAAAGATTATTATCTCACAAATAATGGGAAAAGTGGCCATGAACTGAGAGCTAGGAAGTATATATGAGAAGGAATAAAGAAAATGGAAGGGGGAAGATAATGTAATTATAACTTAAAAAAATAAAAAAATACTAAAAATGCTCCTCTAACAAGATAACAACTACCTACATTATTTAAAATGAACCTTATTAAAAATTAGATGAGAAGAAGAAAAACACTAGAAAAACCCTTGTGTGTGTGTGTGTGTGTGTGTGTGTGTGTGTGTGTGACTGTAGTAATTGCAGTGAGGAAGCTATCAGATGCTTCTAAGAATTTTTTTTCATTTTTAACAGTTCAAATATATAGAATGTTTAATACATGAATAAACTTTTGAAAAGAATCTTTACAGTATTGAAAACCAAGTTTACTTATAAGGTACTTACTCCTTGTCTGAGCTCTCAAATGATTTAAATTTGATGTCTTCACATCTGACAATTTCCAATGATGAAATACTTCTCTAAAATTTATTTTTTGATATTTGAAAATTCATATAATTTATGTTAATCATCTACACCCCTTACTCCTGCCTCGGACCACTGCAGGAAAATTACTTCCTATCACACCTTAATCCCAACTTCATGTCCTTTTTACTTGTTTATTTAAACCACTTGATTCCAATAAGAGCTTCCCTTATGTACATGGGTGTGTGGTCATCAATAGGATAAAGTCAACTACATGGTATTGAGTGAGGTAACCCAGACCCAGAAAGACAAATATCATATATATTCCCTCATAAGTAGCTTTTAGATATTCAATGAAAAAAAAAACAGCCTACTATTCACAATCCCAGAGAACCTAGACAACAATGATGACCCTAAGAAAGACATATTTGGATCTAATCTACATGGGAAGTAAAAAAAAAAAAAAAAAAAAAAACAAGATCTCCTGAGTAAATTGGGAGCATGGGGACCATGGGTGAAGGTTAAAGGGGAGAGGAGAGGAAGGGAAGGGAGCAGAGAAAAATGTATAGTTCAGTAAAATCATTTAAAAAGATACAGGAAATCTAAAAATGCCCCCATCTCTAAGCAAAAAAAAACCCTTCATTTCTCCGCATCCATCAACTGCCTAAAAAGTTAATCTCCAACAGCTTTATAATATGTAAATTCAGGATCCTTTTTTTATCATAGTAAAGAGGATCTTATATAGACATGAGTTTTTTTCCACTTGTAGATTCAAATAACCTCTGATAGAAGCATTCAAAATAAATACTCGTGATAAGCAAAAACAAGTGAAAAGTTTTTTTAAACCTGGATATTAGTTATTTTCCTCATCATTCTGACCAAAACCTGACAAAGGAACAACTTGTAAGAGGAAGGACAAGTTTCTCTCAACTGCACTCTGGTGTTGGGCTTGTATGCCTATATGTGAGATGTGTGTAGATGTATATGTGTGTTGGTTCATGCTTCTGCCCATGTTTATGGAAGCCAAAGGAAGCTGGTGGTCGTACTCTATTACTGTGTCTTTTTCTTCTGAGACTGGAATTCTCAAGGATCCTGGTGCTAGACTGGTGGGTCAGCATGCCCCAGTGTCCTCAGGATTCTATCCTCTGAATGCTGAAATTACCAGGATAGGCAAAGCCACACCCAGTTCCTATTTCTCCACAGCTAGCACTCCTACCCAATGAGTAATCTCTACAGACCTGAATTTGTTTTTAATTAATAAGATCATTTCTCCAGGATCCCCGGAATCTATACTGGCCCATGTAACTGTTCAAACCTCTTGTGAAACAAAAATGTTGTTACAACTCTTTTGCTTGCTGATAGATGACAGAAAGTCTTCCTGATCCTTGGCTCTTGCCAATTAAGCAATCTTACTTTCACAAGTTGCTAACACATGTTTCGGCTCTTAACAACTCTCTATTGTGGTTTTGGGCTAACATGCCTTCACTTTCCATTTGATATAATTCTTAATTTGTGTGCCTTTCCTGACTATTCTTTTAGTTAGAGATCTTGGCTCCTAGTACATCTTGTAAGACTTCTTTCTTTACTAAAATAAACAATTGTTATATGTCACCATCAGTTTTCTCCGCTGGTGTATTTTTTTTTCATGGACACAATCTGGTGTCTTTGCTGGAGGCTCTGGTTTTCTCTCTGAGACAGTAAACCAGCGCAGCAAGTGTAATCCCAATTTAATCAAGCTACAGGAGTGATTATTAAATATCTCCTTTCTCAAGTTCATCCTTAATTGTTTTCAGCAGTGTTATTCACTAAATACATTTTATTAAAAATAAATATGATGATAAAATATCTAATAAAACTTATTTTCAGTCAAAGATCACGAGCATATTAAGCTATTGCTGCATATTGATTTCCAGAGTGTACTAACACCGCTCACTGCTTCCCAGAGTACATGAATGAATCCATTTAATGCACATTGTAAACTTATTTTTAAACATTTCTTTACACCAACTGTTTTCCCATCATAACTCAAAAACAGTTATGTGTGCTGAACCAGCAAGTAAGAGGTCACAGAAGTCCATCAAACCCCAGATGCCATCCTTTCTCCTGTGGGAATCAAGACTAACGCCTCATAGTGTCTCAGGGAAGAACCTGCATCTTCACCATCACTTCCCAGGACTGCATTTGCCACACTGTTTGGATTTATATTTTGGACGTTGCTATTTGTGTGCTCCTATTTAACCCTCTACTTCTCATGCTTCTCTGAAACATTATCCCTGTTGATTTCTCTGCTTACCAAACTTCTTTGCAGTGTGGTCAAAGTAACAGAGACTCAAACTACTCTTTTCAAGTAACCTAAAACTTTTTCCCTCACTAACTTTTCTACCCTTCTCTATAGTTAGAAAAGCGAAGATTTCCTCCTCTGGTTTTCTTTGGGTGTGGGTAGACATAGAAAGGCTTCCAGAATGCACAAAGTACGGTTAAAGGATTTAATCTCCTGGCTCTCTTCTTTTCCAGGTGATAGTTACTGATTTCCAAGTGGCTGTACCAATTTGGACTCCCACCAGCAATGCAGGAGCATACCCTTTACGCTGCAATCTCTCCAACATAAGTTGTCATCAGTGTTTTTGATCTTGGCCATTCTTACAGGTGTAAGATGGAATCTCAAAGTTTTGATTTGCATTTCTGAAGGCTAAGGATGTTGAGAATTTCCTTAATGTCTTTCAGTCATTTTAGATTCCTCTGTTGAGAGTTATCTCTTTAGGTATGTACTCCATTTTTTATTGGATTGTTTGTTCTTTTGATGACCAATTTCTTGAGTTCTTTGTATGTTTTGGAGATGAAACCTCTGTCTGATGTGGGGTTGGTGAAATCCTTTTCCCATTCTACACGCTGTCATTTTGTCTTGTTAACCATGTCCTTTGCTTTACAGAAGATTTTAACTTTCAGGAGGTCCCATTTATCAACATGTAGAAGAGTAAAAATAGATCCATATCTATCACCATACACAAAACTCAAGTCCAAATGGATTAAAGACCTCAACATATAGAAAATCACACTTCTATATAGTATCTGTTCTGTAGTGATTCTGTAAGTAATATCAAAAATGTAAATAGCTAATCTTTTATACGATTTTTATGTTGATTTTAATACCTCTTTTATTTTTGGAAGCAAAGGGCTTAAGGTACACTAATGCTATTGCTATTAATAATAGTTGTAATTAAAGCTTTGGATTTCAATAAAAAAAAAGACCTCAGCATAAAGCCAGTCACACTGAATCCCATAGAAGAGAAAGTGAGAAGTACACTTGAACTCAGTGCCACAGAAGACCACTTCATAAATATAATCCCAGTAGCATAAAAAATGAGGGAACTGATCTTATGTGTTGTTTGGATACCCAGTGAGACACACTGGGAAAAACTAAATTTTCCTCTGTGAATAGTTGTTGATTGAAAATAGGTTCTGGTTTACAGATGGTAGATTTATTCTACTTCTTTTCTCAGTGTTGGGAACCCATCTGACTTAGACCTGTGGAGAGAGAGAGAGAGAGAGAGAGAGAGAGAGAGAGAGAGAGAGAGAGAGTGTGTGTGTGTGTGCTGCCTCTGTCGATTCATAGATGAATCTATCCTGATGCATTTGTAAAGTCTGGTTTCCTTGGTATTCTCTATTTCTACTGGCTCTTAATTATTTTCTGCTTCCCCTTCTGCAAAGTTCCCTGGGTGCTTTGGTGAGAGATCTGATGGAGACATTCCATTTGAAACTGAGAATTCCAAATTCTTTTACTCTGCATATTGTTCACTTGGCGGGGGGGAGGGGGGGTCTCTGTATTTGTCACTATCCAATGCAGGAAAAAGCTTCTATAATGATGGCTGAACAAGACAGTGCTCTATTAATGTAGCAGAATGTTATTAATAATAATTTTAGTATACAAATGTATTAAGTGGTCAGAGAGTAGAAATATTAAACAAAAATAAACACAATAAAAGAGGAGTCTTATAAGGTGACAGTAGTCGATTCTGTTCTAAATCCATTTCCTCACTAGCTCAGGGTAGTTAGTTAGGTTTCTAGGGTCAGGTATGATTTCCCTTCTATTGAGTGGGCCATCGTTTCAGAGAACTGTTGATAGTGGCAGATGAGGGCTACTCCTGCACCTTTCAATATGTCTTGGCATGTGGGTCATTGCTATAGTTAAGAGGCATCAAAGTTGAATAGGATTTTAGATTGCTTCCATCCCTTGGAAGCTTACAAAATTCTTTCTGGTATTATGAAAGGTAGTCCTGCAGAAGGAGGCTTTCAAGTTATATCCAGAGAGGGTTTTCTGATTGTTTTGTTTGTTTTGTTCAAAGTGAGTGGTGTCTTCAGCTACTAAGCCTTACCATCAACCTCTGAAAGACAATCAAAGATAACAACAGTAGCCTATACTGCTTTGAAAGTAACTTGAACTATTCTAACCAAACTCTTCAGCAAATATTTCTTGGGGATTGGCAGTGGGATTTTGTTGGATAGCTTTGTCAGCACAAGTGGCAGAACTTCACTTAGCCCAGCCTCCAGAGTTCATCTACAACAGCGCTCTGCTATCTAAAATTCAGACTCTATTGTGGAAGAAGGTGTGGAAAGATTGTGAGAGCCAGAGGACAAGGAAATCTGCTGTGCAAAGGTGTCCCCGAGAAATTACAGGGAAGGTATGTCCATGATACTTCAATAGTACAGCTTCCTAAATAGGGTCTGAACAAAGAGAGTAAGAATAGACAGGCAAATGTGAAAGGAGAAAATTATACAGGATCCCATCGCTAGAAAAAGACGTAGGGGCAGTTAATCAATGACTCCTGAGAGAAGTTGAATTACCCTTTTCAAGGCAGAACACTTCCTCTTATTTTTCCAATTAGTTCATCACGAAATCGTATACACCCAAGCCGAACTAAATGGAAACAGGAGGTTGTATTTATATATTTACATACACACATGCATATATAGACGCAAGCAATTTCTCAATCATAATAAGAGAAAAAGAGGCCATCAAATTGAGAGGAATGGAGGAGGATGGAAGGAAGGGGTTGAAGGAAAGGAACAAGGGATGGAAAATAGAAGGAGGGATGACAAGTAGAATGAGATAATTATAATTTAATTTATAATTTTAATGAAGAGGTAAATCTTATAAACTATGTAAAAGATCTCATAAAAACATAGTCAAAATAAAATGATAGAAATAACATTTTAACAACATTTGTTGAGGTGCTTTCTTTTTTTCCATTTTATATTGCTGGCTTCTTTTTTCAAAATCAGGTGGTCATACTTGTATGTATTAATGTCAGGGTCTTAATTTCAAATCCATTAATCCACTTTCCTGTTTTTAATGTCAACACCAAGCTGTTTTTTCCTCTTTATTATCACTCTATAGTAGAGCTGGAAGTCAGGATGGCGATTCCTTTGGAAGTTCCCTTATTGTACAGGATTGTTTTTAGCTATCCTGTTTGTTTTTTTTTTTTTTTTCCATATAAAGTTGATGTCTGGGAAGTGGTTCTTTGACTGGTCTATATGCACACCAAACCTGAGCCAGGTGTTATAAAAACAGACGACAGAGGATGAAACACGTTTTTGAGAACACTTAACACTTAGATCTTAGATTATGTTGTTTGTGCTAATTGTAAGCTTGATAGAATCTGGAGTCACCTGAAAGACAGACCTTTGGTTATACTAATGGAAGATTGACTTTATTGAATTCATTACGGTTGGAAAATCCATCCGCTGTGGGCGGCAACATTCCTTGGCTGGGACCCAAGACTCTGTAAGTGGAGAAAGGGAAAAGAACAGCAGGTTTTTATCTGTCTCTGATTCCTAAAGGTCAGCCTAGTGCCGTAAGATGAGATCCCCAAAGCTCTTGCCATCATGGCTTCCCTAGAATGATTGTCTATAGGCTTGAAGCATGTACAGAAAGATACCCTTTCTCTTGTAAGCTGCTTTTTGTAAGTTTTTTTTAAAGCATAGCATCAGCAAAGAAAATTGAGGTGGATCCACAGTTACAATATAAGGCTCAGAGCTCTTAGAAGAAATTGCTGTCATAGGAACAACATTGGAAACAAAATGAGATTGGAACATTTAATGGAGCTATGATGCAAGAGGTTAAAATAGAAAGAATGTCAATGAAACCAATGATGGAAAATATACAGTGGCAAAATAAAATTCAATGACAAAATTTATGTAACATAACTAAGTGTAATAATACATAACTATGAGTCAAGGGAGAAAATGAGTATTTGCAAATCTATAGTAATATTAATATTTTACTACTAAATAAAATCAAAAATGCAAACCTATTTTGCAGACAGTTTCTAAGGTGTTGAAATAGGTAAGCGGCAGGGCTGCGTCCCCAACACCCCAGCCGCTTGGCTAGCTCACGCCCGAAATAACAACACACAAACTGTATTCATTTAAAGAACTGCTTGGCCCATGAACTCTAGCTAATTCTTGCACCTGGACTAGCCCATTTCTATCTAGCCTCTTCTAGGCTAATTCTCACATATTAATTTAGCCCATTTCTAATCATCTGTGTAAGCACCCCAAGGTGCGCTTACCGGGAAGATTCTAGCCTAAGTCCATCGTGGGTTGGAGTTGCCTGGGAGAGCTGAGCATGGCGTCTCTGCTCCAGCAGAGCTGTCGGGTCTCTCTGGGAGCAGAGCAGAGTCTGACCTCACTTCCTCTTCCGCCCAGAATTCTATTCTGTTTACTCCTCCCATCTATGTTCTAAGCTGAGGGCCAGCCAAGCAGTTTCTTTTATTGCTCAGCCAATGAAATCAACAGATTGATATATGACACTCCCACATCACTAAGGAATTCATGTAAATAATTTTTCTTAAGGATATGAGACCTAGATCCCAAATCTTTACATGTAGATTTCAAGAAGTGACTGTTTTTCTAACCATATGGTAGAGTTTCTACAAAAGAAAGGGATAGTGAATGTAGCTCAGACTGCCTCAGTCAGGTGGTCAGGGCCACATAACTAGTAACTAAAGTAATCAAGGAGTCACTTTGATAGCCCATGCTGCAGATTTCAGGTAATAAAAAGTCTTCTAATTATGCCGTTTTCTAATTTTCTTTTCTTTTTTTTAATTTTCTTTTGTTTGTTTATTTTATTTTATTTTATTTTTCCATTCAAAAATTTACACTTCCTCCCCTCCTCCCATTCCCCTCCCACTCCCTCATGCACTTTCCTCTGCTCCCCCCTCACAAGAGAGGGCAGGGAACCCTTCCCTGTGGGAAGTCCAAGCCCCTCCCCACACACACACACACTTCCAGGCCTAGGACTCTTAGCATCCAAGTAGACTAGGGTCCCAAAAAGCCAGTACATGCAGTAGAAACAAGTCCCAGTGCCTTTATCAATGACTTCTCAGTCAGCCCCCATTTTCAGCCACATTCAGAGTCTGGTTCGATTGCATGCTCATTCAGTCCCGGTCCAGCTGGATTTTGAGCTCCCATTAGAACAGGCTAACTGTCTTAGTGTGTGGACCAACCCCTCACCATCCTGACTTGTTTGTTCATCTTCTCCATCCTTCTGCTCTTCAACTGAACCTTGAGGGCAGTTTTCTAATTTTCTTTTCCTAATTTCATAAACTCGACATAATCAGGAAAGAAAACTAAGACACATACCAATAAAGGACCATTCTAAAAAGACAAGTAGCAAAAAAGCTGACCAATGTCTTGAAAGCTCATGTTACCAAATCAACAATAACAAAAAAATCCTCAGATCATCCCATCTAAATCCTAACTAATGCTCAGAAGACATCAACTTAATGTAAGATATGGGTTAGATCCTAGGATTAAAATTGTGTGAGTATAGATAGAAATTAATAATAATGCAGAATAATATACCATCAAATCTGGTGGGCAAAATTAATGATAGTAATAATAATAATTTATAATAATAGGAGATACTGTGGTCAAGAAAGTTTGAAATCATCACATTTTGTTAAAAACTGTCTCACACGAAAGTTCCCTGAAAATGATGCTAAAACACTTTTAGGTAAAAATTTATATGATAATTATAGAGCATTTATATATCTGACTCCTTTTTTATGAAGGAAGTGCTACTCTTAAATTTAAATTCTAATTGGAAGTGTATGTACAAAATTAGAGGTGAACACAAGGATATAACCATGATTATCTATAGATGGTTAAATTGTAGGAAATTATGGCTCCTTAAAAATTACCTACTTTCATAATATGAGTTAAAAATTATCTCCACAACCAATAATTTTCACACAAACAGTTATTGTATGTCAATCAAAATTACCATTCCCCTGAGAACTGTGTCTAGCAATAACAGCAGTCTTTCAGATTAACCCCATTTACCTTGAAACCTCAGCTGATAAGGCTTTATGATTACAGTTAATGCCTGCAGGGACAACCTTAAATTTCACAAAATTCCTACTAGATAGTAGCTTTAATTCTGTCAATAGTGTAAAGGCTATTGTTGCCTGGATACAGTGATCTTCCTGGCCCTCCTGTGATGGTTCTTCTTGAAGTCATTTAGAATCATCTGGACACATTGGCTTCCAGAGAGATTTAACTGAAAATGGAAGACCTACCCAGAATGTGAATGACATTGTCCCATGGTGTTGGTGGCCAAACTGAATAAAAAGGAGAAAGTGAACTGATACCAATATTCATCTCTGCTTGCTAACTTTGATGATGTGATGTCATCAGCTGCATCAGTCTCCTGCTGCCACGCCTTTCCCAACATGGTGGGCTGCATCTCCTTAAAACGGAAGACTAAATGACACATTTTACCCTGAGGTTGCATCTGGTCAGGTGTTGGTCACAGCAAGAGAAAGATAACTAATACACACATCTATTTTTTTTTCATTTGTCTTCTTTCCAAATACTACCACAAAATGATGATAGTTCCCTTAATGGTTCTGATATAGTTCCATTGGTGAGAAGAGAAAAAGAAAAAGAACCAATAAATAACTTCATGCTTGGCTATGATGAGATGACAGGCTGAAAATTGCCTAAACCCTCAGCCAGGGACTGGCACATACACGTGTCCTTACTGCCGGGGAATAACTCAGCTTTAGAAAGAAATGGGATTGGTAGCAAAGGAAATCCTCAGTTTCTGGTCAGTGTGACTGGTTTATCTCCTTTTCTGTTTTCCAGGCAGATGGCTTACTTCATTTCTTTCCACTTCTTGTTTAATAGGATCTTATTTCTAGTCATACTCTTTATAAGTATGGCTTATCTACTCAAAGGGAATAGATCTTTAATACTCGCGTCATTTCTGATACACGTTTTGTATTCTGAAATGTCGGAAATCTTTTTAGATCCTTGTGGCATCTGCAGTAATATGAGTTCATCTCTTCTAAACGATTCGATGGAGAGGAATATTGGCCTTTTAATGAATTGAAATCATTATAAATATTTAAAACTTATTATCAATTATCCATTAAGCCCAATGAGAATGTGTTAAATAAATCAAATTGCTACCCAGTAAAAGGATTTTGTGGTTTGTGGAGCAATTTTAGATACTCTATTGTCCCCTATGACAAACACTGATCTTTATATGGACTGGTTCATCTTATGAGTACCCTATAACCTCTTCATGACATTTATAAGGAAAGCTAAAATGTAGTAGTTACACTGTATTTGATTAGAAAGTGCCTTATCTCAAAAAGCTTTCTTATAAGAAAAAGAAACATTAAAAACAATGAGGAGAGGAGAAAACTTGTCACATCCCTCGGGCTAGAGATTAAAAACCAATGACATTCCAAGACTGCTGTGAGTGTCTGGAAAACATTCTAAGTCAGATAATGACAGGACAGATTTAAAAACGTTTACAGTGATGTTCCATTAAAATTCTCAGTGACTTAGAGGAAGTTGTTTATTGTGTAACTATAACTTCAGATGAGGCAGCCACAGAGTGACATGTGCAAATTTTGCAGTTGCTTAACTAGTAAATTCCATAGACAGAGAGAGATATCTGAGCATTTCTATGTGATTCTGATTATCTTCTCTTGTTTTATCTTATTTCTGTTAGATGGGGTTAAATAAGTATGTAATGTTCTTTGAGTATATTCTCCCCATGTCTCCATCTTTGCCTTTCCCCCTTTCTTTCTTCTCCTACTTCTCCTATTAGTCTACTTTGCTTCGCAGATAATTTTGCTTCTATTTCATGTTATATATACATTATGAATAATTCCTTTGTATGTATAAAGATAGGGCCTATAGATGAGAGAAAATGTGATATTTATCTTCCTGGGATTGATTTAATTTGGCTAATATTGTTATCTTTAGTCATGTGCATTGTCTTGAAAACCATGTAATATCAGTTTCCTTTGATATTATATGTAAATTTTACTGTCATTTTTCAGTATTGTTGGATACCGAAATTGGTCCTGTAGCTTACTGGCTGTCACTAGTTCTGCAGTAAATGTTGATGTTCAAGTGCCTTTGAAACTTGAAATATTTTCAGTAAGTACCTAGGCATTTGCACTTATAATCTGTATTATACTATAGTATTTCAAGATTTGTGAGAATTGAAGGTTAGCAGTTCTCTGCAAGGTGTTTATGCCTACTGGATACATCACTGCATCCATTAAATGCCCATAGATAGTATTTTCTTACAGAGAGATTTACAAACTACTATATCCATTAAATTTTTTAAAAGTATTTTATTTCCATAGGCAATATAGTGAAAATGGAGATTTGGTATTAAAAATATTAATTTGTCTTTTGTGGGAACCTCCTAAACTTGGCCAGGTAGATTTTGCCTGTGAATATCTCAACAGTAGAAAACCATCAACTTGAATTGTGTTTCAGCTGTTAGTTTATTTAAGCATTTTGACTCAGGTTTTAACAATACTAAGACATTACTTTTCAGATTCAACACATATTATTGATTACATGTGTCCAAATGAATGAATGAAGTTTATTAGTTAGCTATTTAGAGTGAAAAGGGAAAGAAGAATGTTTGGCTGGTTCATCTTATTGTCTCAAATGACCAGTCCAGGGTTTGTGTGCCACAAAGAACACATGGTAGTTACAGATGCAGCTCAACATACATTGTAAACTTACTAAATCATTATTTTATATTTCTGTAATGTTTTTCTTACAGCTCAATTGTAGGTTATCAAGTGTGAACCTTGCAGATGATAATACTACATCAAACTGCCAAAAATTGGACACTTCTGCAACCAGTTAAACTAAGAACAGATTAAAGAAGCACTTTTGTAGATGCATACAAATCAAGGACTTTAATAAATTATATAAGTATACTGTTATTACCTGAAATAGGACTTTTGATGCCCCAACTGGTCACTAAGTCAAAATCAGTGTGGTACACACACACACACACACACACACACACACACACACGACTATAATATTATAGCAGAGCATAGAGTCGTCCATGAATTGAGGACAAAGGCCATCTGGAAATAGGATCTGCTATAGGGACACTGGAGCTGTCATAGCAAAATACTAATTTTCACTTTGTAGAAAAAAAAACACATCTTGAATAACACTGACTCTATCACTAAATTATTTCTGACAAATGTTTTCTTCTTTTTAACATTTACCTTTTTATTTCTCATTTTATTTTTGTTGGAGTGTGTGTTTGGGAAGAGGCAACTGCATCATGGCACATGTATGACAGAGAACTTCTGGAGGTTGGTTTTCTCTTTCCAATGTGAGGGTCACGAATTGAAATCATGTACTCGACTCTGCTGTTTAGTGCCTTGCCCACTGAACCAGGTCCTTGACTAAGTGTGGGTATTTCTGAAATGATTTTATAATGTCTGGCGGGTGATTCGTTGCTGTTTGTTTTTGTTATTATCTTCTGCTTACTTCTACTTTCAATGTTCCGAACACCATCTAAATGCCATTATTGCTGATTAAAGTATGCAATTGCATAAATGGCACTGTTGATATGAGAGTTTTTAAGTTCACTGCAACAAAAAAAATTCTGACACATGCTACAACACTGGTCACATAATATCAGATATTGTTAAGTTGAAAATGAATTATGACAAAACAAAGATCATTTTGGTCTAATATTACTAATTTTAGGAGTTTTGTAGATTTCTGTTTCGATAATTGAATTAGAAGTG
Organism: Alexandromys fortis; assembly: GCF_014885135.2. Lineage (NCBI taxonomy): Eukaryota > Metazoa > Chordata > Mammalia > Rodentia > Cricetidae > Alexandromys > Alexandromys fortis. Next base: position 135,359 of record NW_026067972.1, on the reverse strand, counting down.
ATCGAAGGAAAATCTTATGAGGCACAGGTTAATCTTTGACATGTTGGATCTCAACTGTGTGTGAGATGGTTAGTCAGAAATAGTCTTCACCATGAAGAACGTGTGAATGGAAAATTCAAGTTACAATAATTAGTGAACAGTTATTCAATGCCTTGCCTGTTGATGTATTCATCTAGGGAGTCAGTAATGTATCAAAGACTGATGAATAAATTCAGGAGGAAGAAGAGAAAGTCGTCTGCAGAGGATCTTTGAGAAACAGAGAAAACCGGAAAGATTATAGCTTAAAAATATGCAAGTCTTGAATCTGTACTTTTTCAAACTTAGAGTTTAAAACATGTTCATATGGCATTTTAAGACAGCAGTGATAAAACTTAATAATGTATAATGTTTCAAAGGAGGATAATGAAGACCCAAGTTCAGACATAAGGAAACTCTTGATTTTTCATCCTAGAATGCCTTTATTTTAGTCAAATTCCTATTTCCTGGATTACGAATTTCTCTAGAACTTAACCTTTTAAAAAATCTTCATTGTAACTTACTGTCTCACTCTTGGATGAAGCTAAAAACTCAAGACAGAGATATTTAAGAGTTAGTAATATTCATTGGGCAGCTTTAAAATATAACTATTCACTGATTATAAGAAAAATAACCCAAATTATAACTTTATGAGAGTAATGGTTAAAAGTGTGTGTTGGGGGGAGTGTGTGTACTTGTGTGCACTAGCCTTCAAAGAAGGTATAGATTTGAAAAGCAAGACTTAGAACTCTATGTAGATAAGAAATAATCTCTCTTTATTTAAATAGAAAAGTAGAAAAGAAATCTTTACTCTAACTTCACAATAACATCAGAGAAATAGCAAAATACTTTTTTCCAAGTTATTTAGTCTCTGTGGTTTTACTTCCTCCTGTTGTCGTTTTGATTAATTTTCACTTTTATCTTCAATATCTCTAATTTTGTTTACTTCATTTTCACTTTTTATCTTTATTTACCCAGCATAATCTCTTATCTCAGCTTCCTACCACGAATTTAGTACTTATTCTCCCTGCCAACTCTGTCTCCACAGCTTTCTTTTATTGAGAAAGTACAACTTTGATGGAACTCAAGTCTTCATTTAATTCTAGTTAATTTGCAGTGGTGCATTTATCTATGAGTTATTTTTTTAATCTTCGTTCTCTCTTCTTATTCCCAATATGTATTTCCCTTCATCCATTCAATACTATACTTTAGTTTTCTACACATACTGCTCAAATGTTGTATCCAGTTTTTTGCTGTCTTTGGCCTGCATTGGTTGGTCTTTCTTTTGAATTTAGACAGCACATTCGTAGTTGTTTCCAAACCAGTTCAGATTTCTAGCTCATAACTTCTTATTTTTATGCCGCTGTTGCTAAGTCATTGATGGAATTCATTTGAATCAACTTTTCCGAAGATTTTGGTTCCAGGTCCCTTCCTGACTTTGTTTTCTCAAGTGATGAGGACTTCTCTGTGTGGACAGTGTTGATAGGCTCCCTTTATCTGCTAGTCTTTAAAGTCATGAGTCGTTTTTGAAACGTCAAGTTTTGAAAAGACAAGTTTTGATTACAAATATGAATCCAATGATTAGCTTTATGTTTCTGTTCAAGGAGCAGATTCTGAATTCTGTAAAATAATATGTGTGTAATGCGCAGGGTTTCAGGGAGAAATGATGTCCTTATGTGAGTCACGTCTAGATACTGGACTTGAGCTGACTCTTTGGGGTGCCAGTGCAGATGAGATGAGAGTAAGAAGATCAACATTTCATCCTTCTGTGGCTTATCCTGCGCGGTGAACCAAAGGAACCAACATTCTTTCTTCTATTCAGATATGAAACCCCAGGATTTGGGCAGGCCCTAAGTCATTCAGACTTGGAAACAGTGAATATAACTATAAAAAGTGAAAACAAAAAATATGAGTCCAGCATCACTTGGTGGTTGAATGGGATTCTTGGCAGTAAAAGGGAAACTTGAGGAATATTATTATTGTTCATGGGTAAAAATAAGTACTGCAGAAAGCAGATGTGTTTCCTCTGCTCTTCCTGTCTTTATGCTGCTCCATAATTTAGGAAACTTGTTATAGCAACAGAATAGCTGTTCTGATTGTGCTGTTTAGGAGAAAGAGAAAATGGCAAAAGATTATTACATGTGTGTATATATACACGAGTGTGTGTATATATATATATGCATATATATCCTAAAAATATAGATGTATATATGCATATACATAAGTTTATATATATTACATTTGTACAGCTATTTTTCTAAAAAATGTATATATTTCTTATTGTATTCACATACATACACACATAGATACACACATATACTTTTTGGAAATATAAATAGCTTTTAGGAAAATTAGTTAAAGGAAGAAGCTCATAGTATAAGGCAAATTAGTGAATAATATTTTGTATTTTTATTGCAAGTCGGTGGGTTTTACTGGAAAATATGAAGATGCATGTTATACAATGCTACCCATTCAAAATTTTTTAATTTGTTATTACTGTGTGCGTGTGAGACATGTGTGTGCCTAGGCCATGTATATGCCACAGCATATGTGCAGGTCAGAGCATAACTTGTGGTATCCTTTATTTTCATGTAGTTGATTCTAAGACTCAAACTCAGGCTGCCAGACTTGTGCCACAAACACATTACTCATTCAGTCTTGCTCTTTTAAAGTAGGAAAACATTATCTTAAAAATAAACAGCTTACCATAGCTGTATAAAAATGTTTTTAAATTTTTTCCACTGTTACCAATGGACGTTTTAAAATAGATTTCTTTTTTTCTAAATAGGTCACATATTTATTTTTCCTGTGTCAATTTGGCAAACACTAAATGCATTGAATGTTGTCCATCCAATCAGTTGAGTAATCTTCCTGAGTCTATAATTCACAATGGTAATGTCGTCCAGATATATTCACACAAACATTTACACAAGTAGTCTATTTTATTTTTATTTTTTTGCTTTATAAATAATACCATTCAAAATTTCCACCTCCTCCCCTCCTCCCATTTCTTTCCCCCTACCCCCTCCCCTCCAGTACTAAGAGAGGGTAGGATAGCATGCCCTGTGGGAAGTCCAAGGCCTTCCCCCATCCAGTCCATCCAGGCCAAGGAAGGTGTGCATCCAAGAGGACTAGAATCCCAAAAATCCAGTACATGCAGTAGAATCAAATCCCAGTGTCATTATCATTGGTTTCTCTGTCAGCCCCCATTGTCAGCCACATTCAGAGTCTGGTTTGATCACATGCTCGTTCAGTACCAGTCCAGCTGGTCTTGGTGAGCTCTCCTTGGATCAATATACTTACAAGATTCAAGAACACAAGGACTTTTGCTGAACTATGTTCATTGCAGCTTTATTTTTGATAGTTATACCCTCAACTGAAGAGTGGAAAAATGAAACATGTTATATTTTCATAAGGGAGTATTACTCAGCTGTTAGAGCAAAATGACATCATGAAATCTGCAGGCAAATGAATGGAACTAGACAAAAAATCATCCTGAGTGAGACAATTCAGATCCAGAAATACAAACATAATGTGAACTCACTTATAAATGGACATTAGATGTTAAGTAAAAGGTAAATCAAACTACAATCCACAAAGAGAGGCTAAGTAACAAGGAAGGATTCAGAGCAAATACATGGATCTCCCTGAAAAGGGGAAATAGATTTTGTGGGTAGAGTGTGGGAAGGTGGGAATCAGATGGGTGAGAGGGGGAGGGAGGGAGGGACGGAGGGAGGGAGGGAAAAAGGGAGGAAGGAAGGGAAGGAGGGAGAAGGGAGAGAGGAAGGGAAGAAGAGAGAGAGGGAGGGAGGGAGAGAGGGAGGACTGGAATTGGTGGGTATGTAGAAGGTGATGAAAAACCTAGTGCAGTGGAGGATATGGAGCCTGAATCAGCCATCTTCTGTGAGCAGTCTAGGCTTCCAGTGGTGGAACTTGAATATCAACTATGGTGATTTGAAAGAAAGTTGCACTATTAGTAGATGTGGCTTTGTTGGAGTGGCTGTGTTATTGTTGGAGGAATTATGATGCTACTGTAGAGGTGGGATTTGAGGTCTCATATATGTGAAAACTACACTCAGTTTCTTAGACCATTTCCTGTTGTCTTCAACAGGACTCTCATCTATTCTTCCAGCTCCATGTCTGCCTGCATGCCATCATGTCCCACCATTAAGATAATGGACTGACCCTCTGAACTGTAAGTGAGTCACTCCAATTAAATGTTTTCATTTATGTTACTGTGGTCAGAATATCTCTTCTTGTTAACAGAAATCATAACTAAGACAACCAGTCCAGCCACAAAATCTTTGACCCACAGCCTGTTCTTCCTCCCAGTTATGCTGGGGCGATGGTGGCTTAGAGTATGTCAGGGTGGCTAACCACTGACTTATATAAATTGAGGCTCTCACCAAGAGAGAGAACCTTTGCGCAACTCTGCCTGCATGGCCAGAAACTGGAAACTGGATGGCTTGCCTCAGATACCTAGAGTAAAACCAAACACGACAGACAACAAAAAATAAATACAATTTTAAAAAGTCAATAAAGTGTATCCTAATGATATTCTGCTATACTAAGAGATCTGTGCCTAGCCCGATTGGCATCAGAGAGGCTTTCTCCAGCAACTAATGGGAGCAGATGCAAAGCGCAATTGCCAAACATGAAGTTGAGCTTGGGGAAACCTCCAGAACTGAAATGGTCATCACGGAGTCTGCATGGATCTATGCTAGGTCCTCTGCATATACACTGTAGTTATTTAGTTTCTTGTTTTTTGTGAGACTCCTAGCAGTGGGAGTAAGGGTGTCTCTGACTCTTTGACCTGCTTACGGCATCCTTTTATCCCTCCTGGACTGCCTTGTCCAGCCTTATTATGAGAGTTTATGCACAGCCTTAACCTATCTTGTTTTGGTGTTCAGTTGACATTACTTGGAAGCCTGTTTTTTTCTGAAGAGAAATAGAGGAGCATTGGATCTAAGGGAGAGGGGAGGTTGGGAGAGGAACAGAGAGGAGGGGAAGAAGGGGAAGGTGAAGTATATACAGTACAATGCAGGATGTACTGTATAAGAGACGAATAAAGAAAACAAAAACCTAGTCCCATATTTAGCAGTTAGAATAACAAAAGCTCCTCCCAGGCTAATGTGTGCACATTTGTATGTGTACATAGGGGCAGAAACTTTGTTTGAATCAGAGAAATATAGTTGCCTTTTAAAAACCAGTATTTGACCAATATTTTTATATTGCAGAAACATATGACTGCTAATCAAGTAGGGAAAGCTACATGTTCAATGGACTTATGTGTGCATATGAAACAAAAGTTGGCAGCAAAGGGACTCAACAACCACTTGATGACTGACGTTGTATGGACTGGTATATTGTCTGATGTGCCTTCCAATAGAACGCTAGCACAGAAAGAGAGGCTGACTTTTATTTATTTCAAGCTTGGTTTCCCAAGGAACCTCCCGACAAGGATTGCAATTAGCAGTCAAACAAGTGAAGCATTTTGGAGGTATGCTGGAAACATCCTCATTTACAAAGAAAAGCAATAGTCAGATCTTTGGAAATTTTTTCTCACGTTTCTTCCCCACCGCATTCTCTTTAATCTGTAGTCAGAGTACAAAAGGCAAACAAACCATAAGAGCTAAAATGACTTTTAGAACATCATTTAAAATAATAAGAATAAAAATAAAATCATATTCTGTGACCCAGAACAATGTTGTAATTGAATTTACTGGTGCAGAAAATGTACCTTGGGGATTAATAACACCTTTTGACAATTTAATCTATTTCTGTGTAAATAACAATCTATATAATCTCTCCATCCATCTGTACAGTATTCTTACTCCACATCCCTCCCAACAACAAGAACAGTTTTAACACCCTGTTACTTTTAAATCTTTGATGGGCCCTAAGACATTTTCCAACAATTATTTCAGTGTAATTTTATCCCTAAAGTCTGAGAAAATAAAATAAAAAATGAAAACATAAGACAAAATTAAGTTCTATTGGATGAATATGATAGGACTTGATGTGGAAGGCTATGGTTTATGTATACAAGAGTCTNTATATATATAATGAAAACAATTCATTTCCCTGCTCTATAAAGTGCACCTTTACTGACTTGACTTCAGTCTGCTCTTTCACTTTTCCTGGGCAAAGGAAGAGTCAAATAAGTGAAAGATATTTGGACCTTTAGACTTTGTGTTTGCTACAAGTTCAGTGATGAAGAGATGTTCCAAAGGCCAAGGTATGTGGATTTCCTCCAGACCCGAAATAGAGGCAATGTATAATTCTGAATAACAGTGTCATTTCTCCATATCAAACTCTTCTGTCTTGGTTTGTTCTGTGTAGTCAGTTTTCTGTTGGAGTGAACCACACTCACTGCTGCCTAGTCACTGATGCTCATGGCCATCACCCCTTTGAAGGTTGACACTGTTTTTAGCTCTTTGATGATAATTTACAGGATCCTTTAATGTGGTAATTTATATTAGAACACTATCAAATGCTTCCTTTGTGTCTATAACATGTCACTGTTAATTAGGAGAGTGTGCTGTCATCTACTGTGTTGTAGATTTTGGAGAATAAGGATATATTTTTCTGAATATGATATATTGTGCCTAACTGATATGGATGCACATGTATAAAGTCTTCACACATTTACTACAGAAGTGAAATAATGAAGGAGAATAAAAAAATCTCTCTTAAATTTTAGGACTGTTACCAAAAGCATGAAAGTATCTTGATCTTTTTACTCAAAGAGCAAAGTCTCATTTACTATATGAATTACATTGATCACTCAATTGCTATAAATGGCCAATTTTCAAAGAATGTTTTGTAGCTCTTTCTCTATTTGAAAATGTTCAATTATTGTTTGATTTACAAAATACATAAAATGCATATATGAATGGGGTAAGATATATGTGTGTGTGTGTGTGCGTGTGTGTCTGTGTACTCCTCAAATATTGGTTATTTTTGTATATGAAAAACTCCAAATCCTTTATGCTACTTACTAGTTATAAATAGTACATTATCATCACCTGCACTCACCATTCTGTACAGTGGCTCAGTGATGATTCTCTGTTTCGTTTGAACACAGCTCAGCACCATCATATCAACATTCTTCTTGCTGCCTTTCCCATAAGCTTCTCAGTCTCTGATAACAGTGTGTAATTGAGTTACATCTTTTCTTATCAAATATCATCTTTTAAATGATCAAATTACTTTAGAATGTCTTCACTTTCAAGTTGATCCATATTGTTTTAAAAAAAAATGCTATCTCTTGCTTCCTGAGTACATAGAGTTTTATTTAGAACATTCTTCTGTGAAACTATATCTTCTAAATAAATGCCTGTTCTCTCCTATAAATTTCAGTGTTTCACTTTGAAGTCTTTGATTCATTGGAGATAATTTGTGTGCGAAGTGATAGATGT
>NW_026067972.1:95423-122923 GCF_014885135.2 Alexandromys fortis | reverse complement strand
GACTGTGAAATTTGGAATTTCACCATTGTTGAGACTGTGATTGACTATGTGGACTTTTGAAGTTGGTATAGATAAATTTTGCATTATAATATTGTCACAAGTTTATGGGGGCCAGGGATTGGAATATGGTAATTTGAATGTAATTGGTTCCTATAATTTAATAGTGATTGGCACTAGTTCATGGTGTGGTTTTCTTGGAATGGTTATGGCCTTGTTGGAGGAAGTGTGTTACTGTGGGGGTGGCCTTTAAGGTTTCTTATGTGCAGGACACTGCCCAATATCTCAGTTTGATATGGGAAGTCCTGTGTATGTGTTGCTTTTATTGGTTAATGAGTAAAAAAGCTGTTTTGCCTGTGATAGGGTAGAATAGAGCTAGGTGGGGAAGACGAAACTGAAGGCTGGGCGGAAGAAGGCAGAGTCAGAGAGAAGCCATGGAGCCACCAGAGTAGAAAGATGCAAGTTGCCAGCTAGAACCTTACCGGTAGGCCATAAGCCTTGTAGTATAATATAAAACAATAGAAATGGGTTCATTCTAGATGTAAGAGCTAGCTAACAAAACCCTTAAGTGACTGGCTAAACAGTGATTTAAATAATGCAGTTTCTCTGTGAGCAGCCGGGAATGAACTAACAGCCTCCCCCAATATCACTGACTTCTCATGGCCTACATATCAAGATATAGCCAGCAACATATAAGCCTGAATGCTTCCATTCTCCCCATCATGATGATAATGGACTAAACCTTTGAAATGATAACTCAGCTTCCCCAATTTAAAGTTTTCCTTGTTAAAGTTGTCATGGTCATGGTGTCTCTTCACAGCAACAGAAGCCCTAACTAAGGCACTGATTAATAGTTTGATTTAAATCAGCATTTTTCAAGTCTGAGAGCTTGTATTTAGTTTTTAAGATGGTTTGTGAATATATATTCTCCTATAAAATTAGAAATTATTAACAGAAGATTTCCCTCTTGTTTACTGTTCTATATTCGGTGCCCCTCTCTTTCTGATAGGTCTAAGAATTCATTTATCATTGAGTAAATAGAATCTGTGCTAAAATAATTATTTCACTCCAATAGTAAATTATTTAGTAAAATTATTTAGAGAAAAATAATGAAAGAAATGTTTGAACAATACATATATTATACACATGTGTTTGCATTTATGTATGTGTATTTGTGTGTGTATGTAACTAGATTGAATAGTCTCTAAGGCTGTTTGAATAATATACTAAAATTCAAATTATGACACAGAATTACTACTGATGAACAATTCTATTACTCTGAAGCAAACAATGAAATAGTGTTTTGCGGAGACAAGTCAAAGGAGAGAGAATACTGAGAAGACAAAAGTACAGAAGAAGTAATTAGAAGTTAATTTGGAAACTTTACTCTTGAATGCTCAATATAATTGTGTGCACTGTACAGCACAAGCTATTAAGCATTAAATAAACATGGCTACTCTACCATGGCCAAAGAGCAGAAGCAATAGAGAAAGAAATAAAATTACTTTGACGAAGTAGGGTGATGTGCATTGCTAAAAGTTGTAACAGGATAGTTTAAGAAGTATTCAAATATTGAATTTCTACTACAATGACATTTTCATCTCCCCCACCATATCACAGGTCAATATAATTTTCCTCTTTGTGTGTAATGTGCTATTTGTATTTTTTGTGCGTTTGTGTGTTTCATGAACATAAGTGTCCAGGTATTCTTTTGCCATTCTTCACCTGATTACTGTTAGTCAAGGTCTCTTCCTAAACTAGAAACTCACCTTTTATATTTGTCTGAATTTCCAGAAAACTTTTGGGACCCATTTCCCTCAGTCTTTCAGATCTGGGGTTAGAGACACAAACAGCCATCCTTGGGTTTGATGATTTCTACATCTTTGATGCCTTGAACATTAAGCAAGATTTCAGCCATAAATTATAGATTAGTTAGCAATCATGATTTTAAAATGGCATGATGAAATATAATGACAAAGAATCTTTTTAGTAACTCTATGTCAAGTTATCATATTTGCCAAGAAAGATGTTTGGTAAATATGGCACAGCATGGTCAATTCCAGCACTTGAGAATTTATGGGAGCATTTATATAATATCAGCAATTCATTCATGAAGGGAATACTGGTCACATTTGCAAAGGCTTTCATTAGGTGAGGACAAACCTAAAGTAAATCAAGTTTAGATTAAAAAAACATAAACAAGTTACTTTTAAATGCCTGTGTTTTAATATATTGGTGCCAGCATATTATAAGTGGAGAGATAACATGCATATTTTAAAGAATGCCATTGTTGCAGAAAAAGGTATAATAAGTACTTGTAAAACAAAGAATAACTTGCATCATATAACAATCAAATATCTGGTAAAATAACCTTCTTAATGCTGCAACTGTTTAAGACAGTGCATGCAGTGGTAACCCCCAACCATAAAATTATATTTATTGCTGATTCATAACTGTAATTTTGCTACTGTTACAAATTATAATGGAAATATCTGATAATTCAGATGCTATTAGGCCATCCCTGGACAAAGGATTTTTGAGTCAAAAAGGGGTCATGAATTAGAGTTTGAGAACCACTGGTCTAGAGCTTCTGAGAGTTGCAGACACAGTAAGTTTGCAGGTCATATCAGACTCCCTGAATCTCAGGGCTGGAAAAAGGAGGAAGCCAGGTTTGTTTATTGAGCTTAATAGGAAATAAACTGGCATGCAGGGCAGAGATAAACTGCCAGAAATAATGCATCCTCATACAAGAGATGCAATAAACCACCAAGGACCAACAGAAAGCTGATTTCCAAACTTCAGGAAGGACTGAGGTTGGGGGAAAAAGGAACAAATGAAATTTTTGTCCATAGTATCAATTGGAATTTGTGTTTTCCCTCATGATAAAGAAATCTCCTACTTGGATGGAGGGTCATGCCAGGACATGTAGTGAATGATTAGCTATAGAAACACAATGAGACAGAAGTTACAGGAGTGAGAAATTCTGTAACTTATCCCTGATGTAAGTCTATTCTGTATTTATTCATCAAGATTCACAGAAAGTATGAATAAAACATTCTGTGGATAAAATGAGTGAATTTTATACAGGAAGGAGACTGCTTGTTCATTTCCCGGCCACCAATACCTGAATAATCACACAGAAATGATATTAATTACAACATTTTTTTGGCCAGTCTTAGTTGTATTACTATCTATCTTTTATATCTTAAATTAACCTATTTCTATTAATCTGTGTGTTGTCAAGAGGCTGTGACTTACTGGAAAGGTTCTGACACTGGTGTCTTTCTCCTTCAGCAGCTATATGGCATCTCCTTGACTCCACCTACCCCCTTTCTATATCTCTGCTCGGATTTCCTACCTGGCTTTACTCTGCTAAGCCATTGGCCTAAGCTGCTGCATTCGTTAACCAATAGAAGCAAAATATATACAGAAGAACTTCCCACAGAATTTTATTATTTTTAAATTATACCACATTTTATTTTGCAAATAACTGTTGTTTTAAATTAATTTCATCAACATCTTTCATCCTAAAAATTGTTTAAAATAATGACAATGTGACATAATGTTTTACAAACACATGGTTGCAAAACTTCCTGGCACTCTGGATTCCTTTCAAAATTATAAGCAGATGACCATGGATAATAGAGAATATATAAATGAAATTTAGTGTTGCAATTAAATAGAGTTTAAGAAAAATTAATCTGACATACATTAATGATGCAGATAATAGCATGTGCACATAGCAATATCTTATAAATGGAAGATGAACCCCATAAAGTCATAATTGTATTTTTTATTGAACAGGTCAATTTTCTTTGCTACATATAGATGATTTTATGCTTGTAAACCAGTATACACTTGTTTGTTTTCTCTGATACTGTCCATATGCAATTAAATATTTATCTTCCCTCACTTTCCATACACACACACACACACACACACGAGTTATAAACAATTCGACGGCAACTAAATTTCGAAGCTGAGTTTACAAGGTGAGAGAGACAATAGTGAAAATATATCTTTCTGATAAAGATGCCACAACTGAGAAATTCATGGTATATGCATGGCGTGAATGGCATAAAATTATTTCTGAAGACAGGGGCTGATCAAAAGTTGTATCACTATATAGATATTACCCAAAGTGTCCCACTGGGTTCAGGTCCTGCAGCTGTAACTACCAAGACATAAATCTAGTCTTTCCCAGACGCACTGAGCCCTCAAGGTGGAAGTAATGAGAGCTGGGAGTAATTCTTTAGTTAATTGACCATGTGGTGTTTTGAAATTGTGCAGTGTGCCACATTATACAGTCTGGGATAGCTTCTGGGCATAAAAATATATATAATATTCCCTGAAGTCTTAGGCTTCCAAATATATGAATAAAAGTATTTTTCTTGATATTTTTCTGCTCATTAAAGTTGAAAACTTTAAAATTGTCATACAAAAGGTTTGTAACTAGACATAGAAATACAAAAAGGGAAATTTGACTTGTAGGTTGCCTCACAGCCTGAGGAACAGAATAGGTATTTCCTTTTTGTTCTTCTTCTGTTTAGTTTTCCACTTTATCCTGTCCTCCATTTATCGTCTGAATTCTAAATTTATTGCTGGGAAAATGTAAAAGCTCAAGATCACATATGGTTGCAAACATGAAGCTGAAGCTGCTCCTTCCATCTTCAGGTAAGTGAAAAGGAGATCCACAAAACAGAGAACTTTCAGGCAATAATTGTGCTACTTCAACCAAATACCATAGGGAATAAAACAAAACAAAACAAAACAAGCAAGCAAGCAAAATCACAAAGCCCCAAAATACTGTTCTTTCTCCTTTGCCAGAAAAGTCTAAATGGAAACCAAGTCTTCTCTCCTCACCAGGTTTGTTTTGCTTATAGAACCTGGCCTGATTGGCCTAGAACGCTGAGTACTAACAAGAAGACAGATAAGAATGTTACTAGAGATGTAAAGAAAAGTTAACCCCAGAGAAGGCAAAGGAATATTACCGTTACATAAACAGTTTGGGAGTTTCCCAGAAAACCAAAAACAGAATATATAATTCAGCAATCTTATTTTGGTCTATATATAACAAATGACTGAAGTCAGAATGGCAAGTAAATGTTTATATTAACATATTTATTGCATGACTCTTTTCAATACTCAAGATATAGAAACACCAACCTCTTCATTGAAAATTAATTGCCACATCGATGAGTAAAGGAAATGCATGTGTGTGTGTGTGTGTGTGTGTGTGTACATGCGCACATATATCTTAGGATACTATTCCACTTAAATATAAGGAAATTTCCTCATTACAATACATGGTGAATCTGTGTAGCTCTGTGATAAATTAATTAATCCAGAAGCAGAAAACCACATATCTTCCTTTCCTTCATGGTCTCAGTTGCATGTAACGGTGAAATAATTGATATAACATAGTTAGCTAATAGAACGATGACTACCAGAGGCTGGAGGATAATATATTTAAAAATACATGTGATGTTGATCAAGGGATGTAGCTCTTAAGGTATGCAGCAGCAGGAGTGTGTTCTAGGGTCTACTATATAGAAAGGGGCTGTAATAAATAATAAAACACTCTATATTTTAAAATGATAAAATAGTGTATTAAAAACCTTTTTACAAGAAGAATTTTTGTATGACATGATGGTTTTTGTAATTAGTATTATTTAACAGTCCCCAAAATAACCATTTTTAATTAGGCCATTATGTGCTGTAAATTCATATAAATTACTATTGGTCACCTAAAAACAAAATAGAAAAATCATACATCCTCCCTAACATAAATATTTACAAAGAGTGAAGTGAATTAGGGACTTGGGACTTTAATTTGACTATAGTACCAAGATCTAGTGTGTCAGTGGAAACCAGTTTAAGAAATGGAATTTCTGTGCTTAGTTAACATGTTTTCTGGAAGTACTATGCTATTGCCAAAAAAGAAAGGCGTTTAAGGAAGGAAATATAGGCAATGTGTTAGATTATGTCATAATGATAGAAATGCTGATCCATTATCGACCATTAGCAACCCTCAATTCACAGTCTTGGAAAACATGTGAAACAAAAGCTATAGAGCCCCAGAGAAAGAATGGTCTCCACTCTCGGATACCCCATGCCTCCCAATAAGTTGATAGCATATGCAAAATATTATACAGAGTATATTACAGACCTCAACAACACCAACTGAAAGTCTCAAATCCAGTTATTGAGCTCTGCATCCAACAGCATAAAAAACAAATTTTTAACAAACACGGATGAAGTAAGTATATATAGTAAAATAAATACTAGCCTTTAAAAAATAAATGAAATCATTGAAATAATTTTAGCATTTATTTTTGGATTTCAATGAAATCAGTTTAGGAATAAATAATTCAAGAAAGCAGGGACACTTCCATACAATTTTAAATGAAACAATACACATATATAAATGTGTGCTCAAGACACTGTATTCGTTCTCTGAGTGTCAATACTTAGAACAAATGAAGAGACTCCAGAGAAAATTCTCTTTATCATTGTCTTGAACTATCTATATTCTCTTAGGTAACAAGTTGTTAGCATATAAAAATCTTCTTAGGGTGTTTCCTTTGGGAGTTTTTTTAAGTTAACCAGTTATTTATATTCAGAGAAAAATACTTTACAACTGGATAAAAAGTTTGTTAGCCAAGGATATATTTAAACACATTTATGCTAAATGGGAAGTGAATCCTGTTTGTTAAGTAATATTTTTTGTGTAATTATTAACTAACAAATAACATGGAGTTTAACTTATGGTTGCATGGTCGACTGGAACAACTCCAGTTGACCCTGGTATTTTGCTATAGACATCCACCTTGCATATGTTGTGTGGCTATTTGTGAATATATATCTCTAACGGGGTCTAATTTCAATGACTGAACATATTGCACATTATGTATCCACAACTAGTAAGGATAATACCATCCTTCATGATCTTGGCAAGGTGGTTTAGAATATTGCATTATCTTGAAGACTCACTGTGAAAAGTGGTCTTTCTTACCATCTTTGTAAAGTGGGTTGTACCTTCCTTTGTTCTCTGTTCTAACCTAGTTATGAATAGGATGTACTTTGAAACTATCATCAAATAAGATTTCACTTCAATTTTCCCTACTACTTATAAAATTTCTTCTGTCTGTCTTAAAGAGTAAATTTTCCAATATTGTTGCCAGTATAGTCCTTACTGAATGACTCTAAACCCTCTAAACCCTCTCCTCTAAACCCAGGCAATTTTGCTATAAAATTATCTCTCTCCCTTTTCTATGAGAGACTTAACAGTATTTCTATACTATATTTTTCATTTAGTATATTCTAAAACACTTGTCTAAAAGACATGAAAACACTTTTTTAATAATTTTCTTAAGTTTGAAAATTAATTTTACTGATATTTTTATATCAGAACACAGTTTTAACTGCATTTGAAATGTTCATAAAATGTTTTGAAAAGTGTAAGTGTTAAGCAAGTTCTAAAAATGGTGTTGATTTTAGCATCTGTTGACTTCAGCATTTAAAAGGTAGATAATGCATGTATATGTGTTTCCACACATTATTTGTTTAAAAACCTAGAGAAAATTGCCATACACAGCTATCTAATAGCTGAAACATTTACACTTAATTATGCTTTGCATAATAAGTATGAGTTTTGAATATAATGTGCCTTGTAGGATGATGTTTATGTTGTTAAAGTGGTTTATTTTCAAACACAAATGGAATTTTATTTAAAGGAATAATTTATGAAACTCATTGTAATGGAATCTCTATGAATCCTAGGAAGGAGTTGTTTGATTTCTTAAAGACACTAAATTTACTGAAGGTTCATATTGTAAAGCTGCTTTTAAGCAATTGGACATAGAAATTGTGAGAAGCAGGCCAATATTATTTTGTGCTCCACATGAGTGGTTGACTTTCTGTTTCATCCATCTATGCTTTCCTCTTCTTGCTTTTGTAGGCATTGTTTATTAGGTTAAGTCCTTTCTCTTTAGGTTTGGATGACCTCTTTCTGTCCATTACTGTTTCTAACTCAATACTGATGATTTTCTTATTAGTTTTTTAGGTTCTCCACTAGAATGAATGAGAATGAGTTCATAGATCCACAGTTGATGTAGTATGTTTTTGGTGAAATACCAAGTACAAGGCCTATATTGAGTATATAGACAAATAGCAGTTTGAATATGAGATTGTATAGCCTTTTAGCCATGTGGAGGAAATTTATAATAATAAGAGGTGACATTTGGGAAAAGAGTGAGGGAAGGAAGCTTTGATAGAAGCTACAACATGGGGAGAAACTATAAAGATTGGAAGATGTACAAAAGTATTGCTTTTTACTAGAATATTTGTGAATTATAGAAAGCTCTGAGTAACTGAGTAACTGATGATCTAAAAAAATAAGGTTAGTGTTCATTGAAAGAATAGAAATCTCGTCTCTACTTTAGTGTTATATAGCCCATGTACAAATACAGAATTAATATGGAAGATAGTGAAAGGAGCAAGTTTGGACATGATAGGGCATTGTAGTCATAAGCACGTGTGGTGTACAGATCTTTAACACCAGTGCTTGGCGGCTAAGGTTGGAAGAATTCTCCTAACTGAAGGTCATTATAATCTACATAATGAGTTATAGGCAAGGCTATTTAAAGACACATATAGAAAGGATAGTCAAATGATGCTGCATGAGATAAGGCAAGTAAGCAGAGAGTGACCAAGGCTTTGAAAAAAACATACGAAGCAAATGGATTGTTGCTTAGCTTTGATGTGAGAGACTAATAGAATAGAGGGTATATAACTAATATACTACTGGTCTGAAAAATACAGAATTTTAAAGCTCTATGCTATACCTGTGATAATTGGCATGCCCTGTAACATTTGAACTGATACAAAATATTCAGTGAGCTAAAGTAGTGGTGGAGTCACACAAAAGTGCATGTATGGGGTTAATGGTAAGCACAAATTGGTCTTGGATGTGGTCAGCTGGGATTCCAAAGAAGGGATTAGGTTGATCACCTCCAGACATTTTATAGTAGAATATTTATACAGTGCTATCTCCAATGAGTCTTTGCTTTCCAGGGGAGCAGGAATGTTCTTCACCTGTGTGTATACAAACCCAGAGGTCCTGGATATAGAGATTTTAATCTTAATTTTCATTAATATAACTATACATTTTCTTCCTGTCCCTTTCCTCCTTCTAGCTCCTCTTATGCTCCCTCCATAATTAGTTATTTTATGTTAGTCTATGAAATAGTTAACATCTTTACAATTTTTGATACATATATGTCCATATATTTTGTCCTTGGTTATTCCCCTCCTGTATCCATCTTGACCACTCTTGACAGCTCTCTTTCTTCTCCCAAAATTCCCTACTTCTACCTTCATGTCTTATGCATCCATTCTCCTCTGTTTTCCCTTTTCTTTACAAATGCTCCTTATGAGACTCTAGTTTCGTGACTTCTCCACACATAATTTAAATATTGAATCGGCTTATGTGAGAATTCATGCATTACTTGGTTATAAAGTTTATATGAAGGTTTGAGAATTTTGGCTTAGAGATGGGACTAGTTTCTTTCTGTGTTTAAGAAAACTTAAATACCTAGTACTTGGTGGGAGGTTTAAAAGCCTCACATCATTTTGGCCAACATAATGAGCTTTAAAAAAAGGTATTTATATAAAATAAAGGAATAGGCTTGTAGAGGAAAGCACATGACTGACTGACCATGAACAGTCAATACATCTCTAACTTTCAAGAAAGTAGCAAGTGAATAACCATGTGCAGGGAGAGGGATGTAGTCATATAACAATAATGTCTCTTAGGAATGTGTAATCTGTCTAAGTTGTGCAGTAAGCAATGCAACGATTTATAAAATGATATAAAAAATAAGAAAAGAAATAGATTAAATGTAATGTATGACATTATGAGAAGATAAATGACATCATAAACATTTTATAATTGTAGAAACTGGCTAGGAAATCAGGGACTGTACCTTCTATTTCAAATACAATTTATTTTAACAGCAATGTCTTCAGTGAACCTTCACCCTCGTGATTTATGAATAGTGTTTATGTGGTTTACCTTGTTCTTTCTTGGAAAATGAAATATTTGCTACACTCTGTATGACAAAAGTTTCTGAGGTAGAAGATCTGCATTATAAAATAACAACCCTTCCTAGAAATCACATCAAGGTTATTATTAACCCCACTAATAACAAAATAACTACCTACTTAAGTGATTATGCCTACTTACCCATTATGCAACAGACAATGATGAATTTTGAAAATATTTCTTAATTTTTTATAATACACACAGTAAGAAATATATGTGCCCACATTGCAAGTTGATCATTTACTGCCCACTCCTCTCATCTCCTCCAAGATCCCACATACACTCCCTCAAATCTCTTTCCAATTTCTTGTCCACACTCCTACAGAAAACTGACTTTTTTTTCCTAAAGATATCAGTAGCTCCTCAGCAATAATTGGAGGTTTATCAATGTTGTTCTCTCCATGCTGACTGGCTTGAATATTTTCCGAAATTTGGCAGGACCAGAGATGCTGTGATTTCAGAAGTATAGCTTTTCTGTAATGTCAGAGAGGCATTGCTTCACTCCTCACCCTGATCTCCCTCCATATCTGGTAACCTCTGATGGTCCTGAGTCTTGAGAGTGTATTAGATAGATTTACAATCTATGGCTATTGGGGAGCACATTTTACATCTTTTCACTTTATTCTCATATGACAAAAGGTAAAAGGCAAGACATAAATCTCTTGAGTTCTTCTTCTTCTTCTTCTTCTTCTTCTTCTTCTTCTTCTTCTTCTTCTTCTTCTTCTTCTTCTTCTTCTTCTTCCTCTTCCTCTTCCTCTTCCTCTTCCTCTCCTCCTTCTTCTTTTTCTTCTTCTCTTTTATAACAATAATATACAATGTACTAATAGCATTTCCCATTGACTAGTCATTCTCAAACATACCATTCTTTGGTAACAAAACTCAAGGCAAAAATATTTAATATATAAACTTTGTTGAGGACACAAACATTGACACCATTGTATTCAGTTCAGACCACATTTGATATTATCTCTTTGGACCTGATACAGATTATACCAGAGAAGAAGAGACCAAGAAACAGGCCAAGTAAGATGCTGTACTCCACAAAACTGGCCTTTCCAACATATTCTTAGCAATTTGAAAACATTGTGATTTTAAGACAAACGATAACTGTAATTAATGTACAGTTTTAATTCATTATAAAAACCAACAACCTCATAGATTCATGAAACTAATTTAAGCTAAGGAAAGTGACAGTATTCAAGAGGTAAAATCATCATTGTATTAGGACAATAGAAAATAGTCCTGACACTCTATTTCTTATTATTGTCTGCTGTTTGCCAAAGAATTTGTTACCTCTGTTTTAGCTAGATGAGAAAACTGTTTTATGATCTTCATCATATTCTATTGGGAATTTTAAATTTCTTGATTTAACTGTGCTAGGAATAACTATTATTATTTCTTTACCCCTTTCTGAAGGATGAGATGGAGATTTTAGCTTCTTTATTTTCTACATGAGAGAACATCTGCAATTCTCATATTAGCATAATGCATTACTGAGAAAATGACATTTGAGATTAAATTAGGATCATATTGTGTTTGTTAGTGTCAGATTCTCACATTAACTCACTGCTTTGTCTTGAGTTTGGAAATCACAAGATGCTTAGTTGAGCCAGCTAGTATTGTATGCATGCGCTGCCTGTACAATAGAACAAACTGTTCTATGCATGTTTCTTAATGGAGAAAATGAAATTTCAAAATAAAAGCAATTTGAAGGCTCTAGAAATCAAATTATTTTTAAAAATGAGAAAGGGAAATTCTGTTAAATAAAATGATATTTGCAAATGGGCATCCATAGTCATTATTCCTATTAGAAACAACTTAATGACTGACAGTTTGGTAAGTAAAAAGAGGCAAAGACCAAACATCATACAGAAGCTGCTTGATGGTGCCAGAGCTGTTCTACTTATTGATGTCCTGGCACCTGTCTGTGATGGCCATGTATTTGATCAAATTTATGGTACAATGAACTATTGCCCTTAAAACCTCAGTTTTCCAGCATAAGTTATAGATATGATTAAAGCCACAGGAAAACAAAGGCAGTGTTATAGCCACATACTTGAAGATGTATACAACAGATCATCGGGGATTCACTAAGTGACCTGGAATACGGAGAAGAACTGTGATTGTGAGCTCACCAACCTGACACACCATGGAAGAACATCTTGGAGGAGACTTTGATTGTATTATCAACCACATATGGTGGGAAATACATTACCTACAGTCTGAGGCTTTTTAATATATTTTCTCCTGAAGCCAGGCTCACTAGAATTTCCACAGAGAACATTATAAATTAAATTAAGTATAGTCAAACTGATGAAAACTAAACATCTAAATGTCTCAGTGATCACAACAGCGGCTAACAGACATGAATTACTATACAAACAGTAGCATTGCTCAGTAGTTTTTTGAAAGTGAATGCTCTTTTTCCCATACCATATATTTATTGAAAACTATATTGTTTTTCTGTCTTATGTTTTAGGCCTCTTTTTGAGAACCAAATGCCTATAGTTATTTGAGCTGATTTCTGGGTCCCCTATTCCATTCTGTTTTCAGTATATCCATTTCTGTGTCAGTACCATGCAGTTTATGTTACTGCAGCTTTGTCATATAACTTGGAGTCAGGTATTGTGATAATTACAGTATTGTTGTTTTGCATTGGGAGTCTGTGGCTTTCCACAGTTGTTTGAGCTTTCATATGAATTCTACATTTGTTTTCTTTCCAACTTATGAGGATAATTTAACTAACATTTTAGTAACAGTTTATTGGATCTGCAATTTGCTTTCAGTCAGAGCCGTATTCACACCACTAACTCTGTTGATCCAGGAAGATGAAGGTCTTTCTGTCTGTTTTGTCATGTTCAATTTCTTTTTTCACCACTTTATGGTTTTCATCATCAATAGATTATTACATCCACTGGGAGAAGAGAACAAACTGCTTCAGAGAAGTTTAAAATTATACAAAAAAATCCCATTTCAATACATTTATTCAACTTAGCACTATTGCATAGGTCACAAAAGCAACCACTGAAGCAAGTACAATGGATCTGTGCTCAAAAGCAATTGCTTTTTATTTTCTTTTTAAAATACTAGTGAATTAAACATGACATTTCTCTTCCGAGGTCAATGAACCTGAAACCGTTGACTGGTGCAAGCAAGGATGAAAGAGAAGGGAAAGAAGACAATTTGCATGGAGGGATTATGTTTCTTTTCAATTTAAAAAAGTTGATGAGCTAAAAAAGGACTGCAATGTGGTAGTTGTGTTTTTCTATGTCTTTTACACAAACATGTTACTCTATTAGTAAAAAATTATTTCAGTGATTCGTTTGTATCTCACACTCTGGATTTACCTGTGGCACTATTGTCCTTCTGCTCTTTGTGTTAGTCAAAATAGACAAGAAAAGTGAGAAGCAAAATATGGTGAAAAAAGCAAGGACAGCTGGCAGTTATCTTGACTGTCACTGGATAAGGACTGTACACCAGATGTGCACAGAAGGCAGTATGACGCTAAAATTATAGAGATTTATAATAGCTTTTAATTTAAAATCATTTAGTTTTTGAGATCATCATATAATTAAACATTTACTCATTTCCTTTCCATCATACAAACTCTCCCATATACCCCTTCTTACTTCGTTTTCAAATCCATGGTTTCATTTTTTTATTAATTTTTGTTATATACATACATATATACATATCTGTCTGTAAGTGTGTGTGCACACTCATATGTGTGTGTGTGTGTATTTAAGTGAAAGAAATAGTCTTCCCTGGGAAAGACATTTCATGATCCAATACCAGTTGGTTATCTAATACCAAATGGACATTCCTGAAAACATATACATATATATATAACATGACATGGACTCAGCAGACTTTTTTTTATGTGTTTAGGAAAGTTTTTTTTTTCTGCAAGTCCACTTACAGTGAGATGGAGGGGGCAAGTATACACCAGTCTTCACAGTTGGTAAAGAATTAAAGCTTTGGGGGCTGATGGGGATTTGTAACCAGACAGTTAGAAGGATAACTGTGATTTCTATTCCTAAATAAACAAGATGAAAATATATACATGCATATGTACGCACACACACACATATACATACATACATACATACATACATACATACATATATACACACAGTGCTGCTGGCTGCAGAGAACAGATTTTTGTGAAGACATATTTTCATACCTATAGCTGGAGACTGCTCATTTGTTAATGGCTGTCCAGACCTGAAATAATCACACATAAACTATATTAATTACAACACTGCTTGGTCAATCACTTATATTGCTAGCTAGTTCTTATATCTTAAATTAATCCATTTCCATTATTTTATTGGCTAGGACCAATTCTGCCACACTGCCTCTTGACTCCACCCAGTCCAACATGGCAGAGACATCTTTATTGCCTCTGATACTGCCAGGTGGGAGCCATCCTCACCACCTTAACTCTGGGTAGCACTATGCAACAAATATACCCTTTTGATCTGAGTAAAAACTAAATCTTCCATTCAGCACACTGCTTGGCCTGGAAATATCTCTGTGTATGACGATGGGAATCTTCCATGCTCTACTGTTTGTGCATACCTAGCATACTTGATCCAGCTGATTGTCACATCAGGGATGTTAAACAGCAAGGAATGCTGTCATCTACTTTTCTCCTAACCCTGAGAGAACATACAACCATCAGAACCCAAAGTATATGCCTGGAAACATGGTTTAGCCCTCCCTAGTTTGGGTGCCATTCTGTAGGCAGGGGCTGCACATTCATTCCCAGCTTTCCAGACCCAAAATAATCACACAGAAACTGTATTAATTACAACACTGCTTGACCAATCACTTATGGGTATTGCTGGATAGCTCTTATATCTTTAATTAACTATTTCCATTATTTTATATTTTACCATTAGGCTTGTGATTTACCAGAAAGGCTCCAGGCATCTGTCTCCTCTAGGTGGCTAAATAGCACCTCTCTGACTCCACTTTCTTTCCTCCTCTATCTGCTTGGAATTCCTGCCTTTCTCTATTCTGATAAACAACTGGCTGAAATGACATGATTTATTAACCAATAAAAGAAGTACATATACAGAAGGACTTCCTATACCACATACCCATTTCATGTTTTCTTTAAGATACTCTCATTAGTGTAAGGTTGTTGTTTTATGAATATGCAAGTGCATTTAGTTGCTTTCAGCTAGTATACAAAGACAGAAAGACAGGACCAGAAGTTCATAAATTCACTTCAAATTCCACTGAATCTCTCCATGGTGTGATTTTAACTGTCAGCAAAACAAAATTAGCTAAAGCAGATTCAATTAAATGAAAATTTAAATATTTATTAAGCCAGTAATTTTTGCCCTTACCTTCACTATCAATTGTAATTTGGCTATAGTATGCCACAGAGTTAACACTGCAGTTAAGCTGACCAATTTAGAAATATCCAGGTTTGAGTATGTCTAGATGTCTGCTCTTACTTTGGCAATTATTACCCATGCTAAAATATAGTGAAATGATGTTTAAATACTATTTTGAAATATATCATTCTCAGCCCTGGAGAGATGGTTCAATGGTTAAGAGCATTGCCTGCTCTTCCAAAGGTCCTGAGTTTAGTTCCTGGCAACCACATGGTGGCTCACAACCATCTGTAATGATGCCTGGTGCCCTCTTCTGGCCTACAGACATACACACAGGCAGAATATTGTATACATATAGATAAATAAATATAAAAAAAGAAATATATCATTCTCTCTTGAAAAATGTTTTCAAATAAAATTTCAGGGGGTCTTGTAATATACAAATAACTACAGATAACTATTGACTTCTGCAGAAAAAAATTTAAACTCTACTAGGGATGAATACTCTCAGTGGTTGTCCAGTGCAAAGTGGTCAGCCCTGAATTTATATGGACTAAAACAACCGAAATGGGATCACCAAGTTGTGTATGTGTGTATATATGCACACTCACTCTCTCTCTCTCTCTCTGTCTCTGTCTCTCTCTCTGTCTCTCTCTCTCTCTGTCTCTCTCTCTCTCTCTCTCTCTCTGTCTCTCTCTCTCTCTCTCTCACACACACACACACACACACATTCATGATGTGGGATTCCCCTCTGAAATTTTCTGCTTCATAGAAAAGTCTGCTAGATACTATGGGCCTGTAGGCTGAAGATGTCCCAATGTTAAAAAAAAAACCTGGGGCAACTATGCAGGCAGCGAGATGTCTCTGCCAATTCTAGAGTTTTGGAAGTTGCTTACAATTCACTTTCTATTTACTTTGGTAATATTATATTATTCTGGAATCTCTGATGAAGTTGAAGAATCAATAGTTACAATTATAATTTTTCTTAGTTATGATAAAAAAGATAAAGTAGATATAAATATAACTATAATTTTTGCTTGATAGCTGCTTTATTGTATGTAATCTTGCTACATTAAAATTAAAACCTTCCTTTTCATTTAAACAGAAAAAAAGGAGATGATGTAGGATTCCCTTCCATATGCTTTGATTGCCACTGATTAATAAAGAAACTGCTTTGGATCTATAGCAGGCCAGAACAGAGCTTAGGTGTGGAAATCTAAACTAAATTATGGAAGGATGAAGGCAGAGTCAAGAGAAGCCATGTAGTCTCTGCAATGGACACACCAAAACCTTGCCAGTAAGTCACAGCCACATACAATACACAGATTAATAGAAATTGGTTAAGTTATACACAAATTAATAAAAATTGGTTAAATTAAGAGCTAGCCAATACGAAGCTAGAGCTAATAGGTCAGGCAATGATTTAATTAATAAAGGTTCTCTGTGCGTTTTTTTTTGGGGGGGAGCTGAGCAACTGGGAACAAGCAAGTGGCCTCTTAATACACACACACATCTTATTTTTGTCATATAATTCTTTGCCTACTGCTATATGTTAACAGAGTAAAAGAACATAGAGCTTACAGGATGGGGAAGTTCACTTTAAGCTCAGCAAAAAAAAAAGTTCAATTGGACTTATAAAAATTTATGATGCACTATAGAATAATGGTGTCTGAAAAAGACATGTCAAGGATTACTGAAATAACCATGAGACAGAGCAGAATCAGTCTAAAAGACAAATAATGAAAACTGGACCAAAATGATAAATATGTCTTCTAAGCAATGCCATATCATAGTGGACAACAGTGGATTATAAGTTGTGACTTAGGTTTTAGTTCTTGATACTATGGTAAAAACACAAGTAAATTGCATAAATAATAAAATAATAAGTAATTATTTAAAACAAAAATGAAAGTATTGAGTAAGTTTTTGACTAATTGCATATTCTATATAGTTTATGTGTGTAACTGGAAGTTTTCCTATGGCCTGCTGTCGCTCTCAAATAATCACTCAGGTGTTTAATATTGCTGATAAAGGTTTATTTGATTGATCAGGATTGTTACTAGCTAACTCTTACATTTAACTAACCCATTCATTAATCTATGTATTCTCGCAGGGCTCATGGCTTATTACCTCATGTCTACATGCCCTGTTCTCTCAGTGGCTGGCTGGAATTTCCTGACTCCACCTTCTCCTTCCCATCAGTCTTAGTTGGTTCACCCCACTGATTCTTTCTGCCTGGCTACTGGCCAGTGTTTTACTAAACCATACAGTGTACAAGAAGACTGGTACACAGCATTACATTAAACAGAAAAGTAAATACATAAATAATTAAATAATAAATATTTAAATGATGTATTAACTGCTGAAAATTGAATAATTGGTTTCCCTTGATATATCTTTATAAGCCAATGCAAATTTTCAATTAAAAAGTACTGAAGCTAGAGTGGTGGCAAACACCTTCGTTGTCAGCATTTGGGAGGGAGAAGCTGGTAACTCTCTGTGCATTTCAGGACAGTCAAGGACAGTAAAAACAAGCAAAGAGAAGGTAAGAAATACTAAACAGCCAAGCATGTCACCACTGGCCTCTAATCATTGCTCCTCGGGAGGCAGTAGCAGGATGACTATAAGTTCAAGTAGGGTTTGGGCAATTTAACAGGATCTTGTTTCAAATTTTTAAAAAAAAAATTGAAAAGAGGGCCAGGAATAAAGTTCAGTATAATAGTACTTTTCTTAACACGTGTCAGACCCCAAACGTGCAATTTTCAATGCCAGAAAATGAAAATAATATTGAGTAGTAAATGTTTTCTTTAAAATATTCAGCCTTGAGAATTAATTATTTCAATACAAACATGAAGTAGTTTTAAATGAGTTGATTTGTTTAGCCTTCACATTTAAGCAATGTGAACTGTGTGTCTTTTAATTACATCTGTAGGCTATTGAGTTAACTGTCCTTGTTTAAAGTTTGCTGACAGAAAACACCTGGTTTCTAGGTCAGAGGTGGCAGCTTACCGCTCATAGCATTAATAATAATTCTGCAAGGCTGGTCCCAAAGGGCGATGACAGTAGGTATGGACAATACTAACATACCAGTGAGATGTGTAATGAAATTAAGTTATGAGCCTGGGAACCTAAAACTCTCATTCAGTGACTCCAATCACATCTTCCGATTTCGCTCCTCTTCTGATCACATTTGAAAGGAAGCATCCTCAATTATTGCTTCAGATGAAGATATTATCTTTGTTTGCTATGCAAATATACCGCAGATTGTATAATGCATCCTGTTTTGAGGTCATGCAGAAATGTAAAAGACCCAAAAGAAATCCTCAAAATTAGACCTATCTCTCTTTTGACAAATTCCTGCTTTCAGGCATATATCCCAATGATACCTAACTCCCACTGCTTTATTTAAATGAACTTGCTGAGTCTGTAAGCAAGCAACCTCTGAATGCCTCATGTTACTCTTGAGTAGAATGTTAATGGGAATATAGAGTAATGTCAAAATGGCGCAGTTACCTCTGCTGTGCCAGCTTGAATCAACTAACTCCGTCTTTTGATTCTTGAATCTCGAAAGTGGATTCAATCCTCTACCACCACAAAAAGAATTAATTTATATTATAGTGAGAGGGAGGAAGGGAGGGATGGATGGAAAAAAGGAGGGAGATAGGGAGAAAGATCCTTCTAACTTTCTTGTTTATTTTTGTGTGTCTGTTGTCTGATCTAGGAAGCCAATTAAAAAACAATATACTTACAAATAAGTGTTCCACTAATTCTACTTATGCATTTGGGATCTGGATCAAGTGAATGAGATTTATAAATATGATCTTATAATGGTTTTATTTTTTGTTGAATGAGCAATATGTTTGTGAAAGAGTTGTAAGGTCAATAGATAATAGGTCTGCAGGAGTAAATTTTGTGAATATCATTGAGCAATTACCTTTTATCCCTTAAGCAGCTACTTTGCAAAATAGTTTATCAGAGCAACAGGAAAATAAATTTTGACATATTGTGTAGTGTGTGTGGGGGGGTGGGTGTGTGTAGAAATGCACATGAGTGTTACTTCAAATGTATTTTACTCCAGCATTTATTTGTTGAATTTCATCATAATTTTAATTACCAATTGTTTTTGTTCAATGTTCAATTATGTGAAAGATGTCACTCTCAGAATTTGTAAAAAAAACAAGTTAAATGATGCTTTTTGAAGCCAATTTCTTGTTGAATCTTAATCTAAAATATTAGTTTTGATTTTCCCTGACTTTACTCACTAAAATAAAGTCTGACAAAAGTTTCTAAATAAATATTACAATGGCTTGGGTGTAGTCATGGATAACTGCTAAAGCCTGGGTAATACTGAGGAATATTTCAGCCTAAGTAGAAGTCAAACTGAATAGCATGATTCTTGAATTGGTAACTTCCATTGTAAGTATAACAACACAGTGAATATAAGTCACCATTCCCAGTATCACTGAGCACTTCTTCTGA
The DNA here is from genome assembly GCF_014885135.2 of Alexandromys fortis. Lineage (NCBI taxonomy): Eukaryota > Metazoa > Chordata > Mammalia > Rodentia > Cricetidae > Alexandromys > Alexandromys fortis. The sequence goes on along the minus strand of NW_026067972.1, from coordinate 102,994 downwards.
GGTAGCAAATATTCCTCAGATATTTAATGCTATCTACTTCTGCCAGCGCTTAAACATTTAAAGGTTTCCTATAAACTTATAAACAAATTGCTATATTTTTTACAATACAAGCAGATTATTTATTTGGTTCTACATAGAAAAGGTAGTCACATATTATTATAAAGGACAGTTCACATTTTATTCCTAGAAAGGAAATACTGTTCCTCATAATGAGCTACATATGTAGGTAGGTTGGGAAATGAAACCATTTGTACTGACAAGTCTCCAGTATGGCTTCTTTGATATCCGATAGTGTTCTATTGGATTCACAGTTTAGTTTGAATGGTTAGGCTTATTCCTTATCTTTGAAATGATTTCTGGATAGTTGTCAATCATATTTGTACTTTTCTTACAATCCAACACTTGTAGGATATTTGGTTATCTCACTAACATCTATTACAGGTATAGAAAAGATTAAAAGTAAGAAGTACTGTATCAGATGGGATTAAAGAAAAAGGGAGAAACAACATTTCTGTATCAATTTTCTGTATCAAAGGGAAAGTGTTTAAAAATTTGGGTGGAAGAATTTCTAGGCCATTTGTGTTTTTAAATTGACCTTTGCCAAATGAAAGCTGAACTTTGTCTTACATCATAATAAGAAGGAGTTTTACAACTTTAGTAACCTGTTCACAGAAGTCAGATTCCTAACTTTCAAAAAGGATGAAGAGGCAGAAATCCATTTTTCTAAATTGTTAAATGTTGAGGGGCTGACTTACATGTCTTTGTAAAGAAGTTCTGGGTTATAAAACTGGTGTGAAAGTTTTTAAAAAAGAGAAACTGAATCTCGAGGGGTGAATAAAAATTACAATACTAAGCTTCTAAAGCAAGCGATTTAAGAAGGTCTACAGGAGGAACTCCTTTGATGAATATATTTGGGTTCATTTATGATCAGTCTAGGAAGAGGACCGGCACAGGCAAGTACAACTCTGTTTTGAGATCAATCAGGCCACCTTGATCAGCGGTGAGGACCACACATGACCTTAGGATTAGTAAAAAATCTGAGGCAATTCAGTCTGTTTGAAAGGGCGAAGACCCTAATCTGAATTCGTATGTCTTCCTGGAAAGTGATATTAACTGCTCAAAATTCTAGCAAAGGTGCTCATTCAAGTAATTCAACAATGTTCTCTGTAGAGGAAAAGTAGAGCCCATTCCTCTGTGTCAGGTCTAATATGGAGCATATATTTTCATACTGTGTGTGCAGGTATATCTGTGAAGCCACATTGCCAGTCTGAAGGGTGCCTCATGTATAGCTTGATTCCTATACATCTCATCAAGTAAAATAGCAGTTCTGGTAACATAAATGCAGGACAAGACCATTCTGTCAAAGCTGTTTTGTTTCAGGTATTCATGGTTGAAAGAACTCTTTGTTCTGCCAACCAGCAATGTGTAAGTGGTAGATCAAAGAGCCAGGCTATTGTCAATAGCCTAAGGATTAGAGAAGACATGAAGAAATGCATTGATGTATTATTGGACTTTGATAGTTATATATCTGTCTACAGTTTGTGAAGAATAGCTTAGAATAGTTTGGACTGCATATTTAACCTCAGTTGAAAGATCAACAGAATGGTCCAAGAAATTTAGAGGAATCCAACAAGTCACTGCCTTTTTTTTTCCATTGGTGGAACAGGGCATAATGTTATCACAGAGTACATTCCCATTTTTCCTCTTCCTCTCCTTTCTCCTTTCCCCTGTCCCCTTTCCCTCCCTAATCATAGTACCCCCTTCTCTCCTTCTCCACTTTTTTTCATCTTCTCCTCACTTCCCTTCTTACCTTTACAACTTCAAAATACTACCAACTTACTATATTCTACTTGGCCAGTTCGTAAATGAATCATGTTAATCATTTAGTTAAACTTGATCCATAACGCAGCATATCAAGCTAAAAAAATCTAGTCCTGGATCAGGATAGCAGTTTTCCCCAGCATGCTAATAGCTCTATTGGAAAATGAGCTTATCTGGTGGCTCTGTCTTAAAAGAAGTCTAAATCTCTATTGTGCTGTTCTGGGTGGAGATTGAATATATTATAGAAAAGTTTTAATCACCAAATGATCATTCCTTTGACAGTTAGTTCAGGAAATATTGAGCTTTGAAGGTAGAGTGTGCTGTTGTGTACTGGACAGTGATGTGGGATTCCCCTCTGTATGCTGAGAACATCATTGGTTAATAAAGGAACTGCTTGGGCTATAGGGAACTGCAGAGCTATAGGGGAATGGAGATAGGTGGGAAAAATTAAACTGAATGCTGGGAGAAAGGAGGCAGAGCCAGAGAGAAGCCATGTAGCCCTGCCAGAGCCAGACGGAACTTTAACCGGTAGGCATGTCACATGGTGATACACAGATTAATAGAGATTGGTTAAATTAAGATGTAATAGTTATCCAATAAGAAGCTAGAGCTTAATGGCTCAAGAAGTTATTTTATTAATACAGTTTCTGTGTGATTATTTGGGGAATGAGCAGATGAGATCGAAACAAGAAGCCTCTCAGTACAACAGACAACATATATCTTTTTTCAGTCCTTTGTTTCATACTTCTACTGCATATTTATTATTATCCTAATTTTCCAGGGGAGGCAAATTAGGTCTCCAATGCCATGTCTAATAACATACTGAATTGTATTCTTAATGATTATGGTTACAGGAACTGTTTTCCCTTTGCTCTCGGGAATTTCTAGGTGTTAATCTGACTCCATGACTCTAAGAAACTATTTTTGCCAATTAGGCCCTGTTTTTGTGTTGAGGTCTATCATCTAGCTCTACTGGAAGGCTTTTGGTAATGCTTCAACCAGCAGAGTTGAACAAATTTACCTAAACTGTCAATAAACATTGCACTATCTGTAAAGCTAAGGTCCAGTGTACCTGACTAAAAAGTACTATCACTACAGTTTTGACTGTGTTACACTAGAAATCCCCTGCATTCATCTTTTGTCAATAGAGAAGATTCCCACAGAATACTTGTGTTATTGGTAAGTGCAAATATAAAACATGCAAGTCTATTTATTTTGTGTTTGCATTTAGATAAAGAATGAACTTAATTATATCTGAAGGCTTATTTTATCTTCTCTTCCACTGAAAACAACTCAAAATGCATCTTTTAAGCTAGGTATCTCCACTTCTCATCATTTGGATGGTGAGTAGGGTATTTAGATGTGATAAAGCCATAAGGATTTGGGTCTCCAGTCCTGTCTGGAATCACCCAGTGGATCTAAATTGATATTTAAGAAAGCCTGTTTTTCCTAAGAACAGAGAGATTCTATAATCTCTCACCCCTAATCATCTTTTGAGCTAGTATTGGTGTAGAAGATTAAGGGTACTTGTCATAGAGGGTAACCTGGAATGAAATAGGGACCCTAGGCCCACAAGGCATTAATCATTTTAGCAAGTACTCATGGGTAAATCACATTTCTATCTGCTCTTAATCTTTCTATTGTATGGCAAGGTTTTCATTGCTAACCTCATTTATTTCAGATCTGAGGACTACTTGCTTCGTAGCTAAGATTACATTGTATATGGTCCTGGGCATACTTACAGCCCTATTGCAACAGGAACAGTCTTTTCAAAGCATTCCTGTCCTTGAAAGAAGCAACAAAGGTAGTATTTTGCCACCCTTTGTTAAGTCTATTCATCCATTCTCAGAATATACAGGCAAGTGCTACAGTGGGAGACACCTAGTTCTCCTTCTCTCACTCTGGCCCAGCATTTACTTAGGTGACTAGACACCAGTTACCAGAGGATACCAATTTATCTTCAAGTATAATTCTGGATCCTAATCTTTATTCTTCTAGAAGCTACAATTAGGTTAACATATTATCTTCCTTGGTATAAATATCATGAATTGTAATACACTTGAAACTTTACCTATTAGCAATCCAGTGAATTAGTTTCCTTCTAGATTATGGGAGGAAACTGGCCCCACCCCAAAGGGATGAGATGAAAGCATTTGCAGGGGATTCATTTGAACATGGTGGGTGCTGGCTCTTTTGATGAAATGTGGATAAAAGGAATCTCGTTTAATATAATGCATTGTATAAGGTTTCATTTTATTCTTGGAAACACACACTTCTACCTTCCAAAGATGTCACTGTCCGAATGCTTCTAATGAAGTAGCAAAGCTAGTAACTCTGCATGCAACTGTGGATTTTGATTTTCCAACCAAACTGTAATTATAATAAATAGTATACTAGATTTTTAAAGTAACTTTAATACATGCTTTAGTAGTCTCCCTTATTTTGGTATTTCTTTCCATATAACAAAGAAAACACAACAGATGAGAGCTACTCCCCTATAAGCCTCAAAGTTTTTCTTTATTTGCTCAAGAACAGCATTATTTTTATAATCTGAGATATCTGTTAAAAGTTTTTAATATTTCTAGTTATATTTTGAGCTTTTGATTAACTTATACTGTTGACATTAACATTTATTTCATGCAATTAAACAATTATTGTAGATGGGTACATGCATATTTGCATCATATATATTTATATATATACATGTATATCTCATTTTATCAACTAGGTGAGACTGTGCAACTCATCACACAGATTCTATATATATTCATTGATGACTTTCCTGGTTTTTAATCTTCATTGTCTTCTTTTGAGGTAGCAATTGCTTTTGTCTGAATATTTCACAAGTCCTGACTTGATTTGTTTCTGTCTTCATTAATTTATATCTTGAGGTTGGAGTAATTATAACATAAAAGGGAATAGTTATCTGTGTTTGAAGCATGGTTGTTAGCAGGGTGTCTACATTGTACAACTGTGTTAGGAAAGCCTGGGGAATAGGAATAGAAAGGAATGATGTCAATTATCTTAGCCTCTCATTATTTTTCAAAGTGGTGATATCAGCATTGCCTTCAGAGAAAAGACACTTTGATCATTTTCCTGGGCTTGGAAGTAGATTCTTAGTGACAGGCTAGCTTTATACAATGGCATTCCATAGCAGGCAAGATGGCTAGTACAAGAGTCAATCAATAAAAAGAAATAAACCACAGAATAAGGGAGAGCTAGTGACTTCTCTGAGGTGCCATGCAGGAAACACCATGGAATGGCACAAAAACCTCTTGGGTATCACCTGCTAATCCTTTCCCAATAAAACCTTATCACATTAAAAGATAGCTATAAGTTACCATAAAGCTATGTCTTTATGGTGATATAGCAGGTGAAGGGTGTGAAATTTCCCTTCAATTCACAGTTGAACAAAACACATTTTAGAATTAGTATCTGTTTTCTATTGTCATTTTATTACAGCCATGAATGCCTGGTCTCCAGTACAAAATATAGAAGTCAGAAACATCTGTTAGAACTAAATATAGTTAAAAATTAGCAAAATATGCTTTCTGGCATGAGGGATATAGGCAAGACTCTTATTAATCATCGAGAGTATAGCTAGCTAACAACAGAAATATGTTAAAATAATTTCTGACAAAAGTAACTTTTATATTAGTTAAAGACATCGCTGAGACAGTTAAAGTAGATGGCAGCAGCCAAAGTGGGAATGTATTTTGAGGGGCCCTATGGCCAGTATTTCCAGGGCAAAGGCCAGGACAGAGCTTAGCATGTATTACAAACCATGTCTATAAAGGTAGCTGTGTCAGCCTTTCTGAGAAAGGTGAGAGGTTTCTTACATCCAGGAAGGTGAAATGCAGAAATACAAACTTGTCAGCATAGTGTGCTCTGCAACAACAGCCAGAGTCTGTCCCTGGTGGTCTCCTCTCTCTACATCAAAAGCACGTTGTGTTTTAATATTTTCATCTAAGCATTTCTGCTCATTCTCGGAGATTTTTAATAAATTATTTTATATTGAAATATATTTATTTTATACTAGAAACTATTTGTCATATTGCAGATACTGAACTTTCATCTAGAGAAGCACAGTAAGCAACCACAAAGGGATTAATAATAGCAGTGACTGATTAGATACAGAATTTACAGAACAGAACTTTTTTTTGTTATGTGAGGATATCCTAAGAAATTCCGGATACTTTCTTTTTCAGTGTTCATTTTTATTACATGTCTTGACACAAACTCATTTGCCATTCTTTCTGTCATGAGGTTTTTGCTTTGCTTACTGAAAATACGAAACATAAAATTTTCCTTTCTGCATATTAATTTTGTTTTACCAGCATTTTATCAAATGTCAATAGTTTCGCTAAAATTCAAATCTCATTTTTCCTTAGACTACATATGTTGCCTTAGGATTCATAAGTTCACACCACTACTAAGATAGATGCCGTGTCGGTCTGTTAGAAGAAAGTAGGTCTTTTATTGCTTTTCACTAAGTGCTAGAACTGTCCTAGGTCTTCCTTATAGTCTCCTTACAACAGTAGAGGTAACTCAGCTGTGTATCCCTCGTTACATATTTGTGATTTTTTTTTAAAAAAAAAAACTCACTCCTGCCTTCCTTCCACAAGTATTTGCTTTCTTCTTTCTGTGTGCTGGATACTTTGCCAAGACCTGGGGAGAGAGTGAGCCTCTTTGGAGACCCTCACTGAATTTTTCCACACTTAGAGGAGTAGAGTGACTTAGAACCAACCACCTTGCAGCATCAATATGAATGTCTTCTGTGCAGAAGAACTTGACCCTTATTATCTGACTAAAACTTATCTGGTCCGGCTTTGGAGGCTGCCTTAATTGATTTCCCATGTAAAACATGTTCATTGCCCTTTCAGACTTAAAGCCATCATTAATCTAAACTTGAACTCTGAAACACATCACTATAGAAATTTTGGAGACATGTAGATTATGCATATACTACTGTAGGCTGTATTTATTGGGCTAGGAATAGGTCTAAGTAGTTATATGTGTTGTCTCATTTAATACGGAAACAGTATGAGACGGTTACAATGGTAATAATGAGTTTGTGTAAGCCCATGGGAGGCCTGATTCTTTCTGAATAGAGATGGAGAAGGAGTGGATGGGGAGAGGGGCAGATGGGAAAGGGGAGGGGATGATAGGAGAACAGAGAGGGGAAACTGGTTGGTACTTAAAAGAAATATAAAGTGATTTAAGTAAAAATTAATAACTGATAACTTTTATTTAATATGTGTCACTGCATTAGATATTTTGCTGATGTTGATTTACTCAATCTTAACTAAAATTCTCTACTCTAAGTGCTCTTACTATCCCATTGATAGAACAATATAACCTGACTATAAACAGGAGAAGTTTATTTCTCAGTTTTGAAACTGGAAAATGAAAAAAAAATAAATTTAGCATCTGCTAAGGAACAACTACCTAGCTTAGAAATGGTACATTGCAAAGGCAAGAGTCATGGTAGTTTTCTGTAATCCCTTTAATAAGGGTAATATTCTGTCTCTGTCTCCTTTCATCGCCTGATGAAGGTTAATATTCAGGAGGATGCCTACATGTTTTTTATTGGGTTCTCCTTCTTATTTAGTTTCTCTAAGAACCCAAATTATAGGCTCAATGTCCTTTATTTATGGCTAGAAACCAAATATGAGTGAGTACATCCCATGTTCCTCTTTTTGGGTCTGGCTTACCTCACTCAGGATAGTGTTTTCTATTTCCATCCATTT
>NW_026067972.1:93100-94149 GCF_014885135.2 Alexandromys fortis | reverse complement strand
AGGGTAATATTCCAAACAGTCCTCCCTGCTCTTCTACCAAGACCTGGTCACTTCTCAAAGGGAGGGCCTCCTGTCACAATGTCAACAAGTAACTATGAGGGGTAAAAGACAGATTCAGACGCCAACATATAGGAACAGAAAGCAGGAGTAACCATTTGGATCCACAGACTTTGTAAGGAGTGGCAAGAGCATCTTAGCCTAGCAGACTACTTCCAAGCACTGTCATCCTCACTACTGTGCTCCCTGTATCCCTAGAAATGCCCTAATCATCACTTTCCTTTTACAGACAAAGGCAAAACAAGAACAGTTGAATAATGCATAGAGGGTTACAACACTTGTAAACTCTGGGGCTCCAAATTTCAGTCAGATTAGTTTGAACTCTGAATTGGAAAATACTTCTGTGTATCACAAAAAAAGATAAATACATAAATAAATCCCACAAGACACTATGAATACATTCATTTATTAGAGGCAGAAAGTTTACCTCTCTTTCCTCCCTTGCAAAGCATCTCCATCAGCGCCAACTGTCTGTGCTAGAGGTGGCAGATAAAGTCTCCATTCCTCATTTTTCTGAAAGAACAACTACTCTACAGTTGGATCTCAGAAACTCTTCTCAGAACAAATCAATCCATGCAGTACTAGTCGCGCTTTCATTTTTACTATAAACATTTATTTAATTTTCATGCATTTACTTTAACATTTAAATGAGAAATTTGGCTTACATGGAGGGGTCATTAATTTTCCAAAATATTATCAGTTCGTTCTTTCTAATGTTAGATTAGAAATAAAATTTGTAATTTTGAGAGTTTTCGTTGCTTTGCGAATGGCTTCATGATGTCACAGATGAAAGAACCCAATTATCATTGCATTATGATCAAATGTTTCAAATGTCTATATAGGAAGATACATTTAAGATCTTTTTTTTGTTTTGTTTTGTTTACAGATTTTTATTTATATTTTTATTTGTATTTATTGAGAAAAGGAAAAAAAAATGTTTCCGCCTCCTCCCCGCCTCCCATTTCCCTCCCCTTATTTGTATTTATTGAGAA
>NW_026067972.1:87228-92976 GCF_014885135.2 Alexandromys fortis | reverse complement strand
CATGAGGCCAAGCAGCTGGTTTATTATAACTTAACCAATGAAATCAACAGATTGATATATGACACTCCCACATCAAAGTGCACTCTTGAAGACATAAATATTTGGAAAATCAGAACTCTGCTTGGAATAATGAAAGGCAAGCTTGATAATGCCATGCAATTAAGGGGTGTCACTGTAGCTAGAGCTGTGACATTGATGAAAAGGGCATGAACGTGGAGGTATGGTTTGGCTAAATGTGCTAAGCATTCTGTTTTTAATTTTTTAAAAAAGAAACACTTTGGGAAAACTAAAGCTATCATCATTTACAATAGCACAAAAGAAAGCTGAGTTTGGAGTCTAAATAGAGAGAGTTCTAGAAACTTCAGATAAAAAGGAAAGGACATTGTACTGAGGACTCATCATACAAAAAACACAGCGAACATTATAGCCCTAAAAATCTGAGAAAATAATTAAGAAGAATGACAACTTTTTTCCAAACAAATATGAAAAAATGAGGCCATCTTCAGTGAAAAATCACCAAGTTTCAGGATTGAGGTGAAGAGATGGTTCATACATTATATGCTACTAACATAAGACTAAGGACTTGTGTTCATGTCTCCAGAATGGACATTAACAAGCCTGGCTCAGAGTTGTGCAACTCTAACCTCGGTACTTGGAAGGTAGAGAAAGAACTACTTGGACTTCTGGCCTGCCACTCAAGAGTATCTGTGAGATTCAGATTCAGTGTGAAAACCCACCTCAAAAAATAAGATGTGGAGTGACTGAGGAGGGAGCTCAGATTCAGCCTCTGGTCTAGAGGCATGGTCATGTGCAACTCACCTGCTCCCCCCCCCCATTTCAAGGTTGTAGCAGACTGAGAAGAAATGTTAATGTAATATAGTGCTATAAAATAAGCACAATTAAAATGAACTTAAAATTATAGTAAAGGAATAAAATTCTCCTTAAGATAAAATAAATAGAATAGACTTTATATAATACTGAATCCATGATGTGTATACTACAAGTAAGGGTCCCATCCAGAAAAAGACAAGAGTGAAGAATCTCCATGTCAGTGATTGCTGAGACATAAACAAGCCTGATGTGATTAATGGATATACTAAATGATATGAGCATCTTTAATAATGATAAATAAAGCTGTCTAAGAAATGTAAATGTTTTTGTATGATATAAAAACGTAAAAAGTTTGGTAGACTCCAGAACAAAGAGTGGGTGGAAAGATAAAAAGTATTCATTCACTTCGAGTTTTTAAACTGTGAAAAAGTATCAATTATATTTAATTAAAAGGTTAAGAAGAATGGAAAGAATGAGAGATAGTATGGAGAAAGGATGAAAGAAAGGAAATGTTGAAATTGTTCAGTTTTTGAGGAATGACATCATCGTAACAGAGGAGAGTAGCTAGTCTCCAAGTGTCTTTCAAGAATGCCCCATGTATCACCCATCATTTTTCATTCTCTTTCCATGTACACCAAATGTATTTAATTGTGATAAACTGATGCTGAGATCAGTCACTGATGTCAGGTGAAAACACTTACTGTTTTTATTGGGAAATTTTCCCTCTATCTTTTAGTTCTCTCTCTCTCTCTTGCTCTCGCTCACTCTCTCTCTTCTCAGTATGTTTTTTTATCTCTTTCTTGTTCTTTTCTCACAGTTACTTCATTCCAACAAATATTCTACTATCTTCTAAACATTTGGAGACAATGACTTGTCAAAGAGCGTCTTAGTTCGCTGCCAGAGAGTCACAGAAGACACAAATGCCAATAGCCTGTACTTGGAAACTCATAAGAAAGGGAATTGAGGGGAGCTCAACACATGAACTCGTGCATATATACACCCTCACACATACATAAACACCAAAGCATATCTATTGGCTGTTACATAGAACTTGCATAATGTAGAGAAACTTTTGTAAAAATAATGTTATATTTCTCTGTAGCTCAGAGCTTCTTTGAATTTGTGTGCACATATGTGTGGAATTTTGTGTACTTGTACTTGTATGAAGAGGACAATGTAGAGCTCCTAGTTACTTGTGGTAGGTCAAGGACTGCATGGGTGATTCTGGGCTGCAACTAAATAAAAGTGACTTAAAAGGAGGATAATGTGGGGATTCCTCAATCTGCTCCTTCCTTCCTCTGGTCAGAGTCTCACTGAACCTGGAGTTCACCTTTTCAGTTTCTAATCTACAAATCTTGGGTTAAAGTTATGAGAAGCAGGGTTCGGATAATTCAGAGGCAGTCTCCTATGCTTACAAAGCAAGCAGTCTTGCCTGCCGAATCATATCCTCAGTCGACATATGTTTCTCCTGAAGCCGCATTTACATCTCTCGATTCTGGAGGAAATGATATATCAGAAGAACAACTTAATCATTATCATCTTAGAGGATGGTGAAACAAAACAGTTTCAGTTTTTAGAAATTGAATATTACTTGGATTGCACTAAGTTCAAATATTTAAGTGACTTATAAATATTAATGTGTTTAGTTCCTATTACAATAGTATGAAGAAGATATTCTGAGAAAGTATAGGAACTAAACCCTCATTCTGCAGAAAGAAGACAGAAATAAAGGGAAAACTGACCATCATCATACAATCAGCAAGTAGGGAAACTTCCTTTAAAGTGATTATATTATACTATTATATAACAGGCAATAATGATAATGGATTTAGAATAAATGATAATACAAAGAGTAATGTTTCCAACAAGAATGTTACATTATCTGGGAAAGTGTGGCCATGGTTTCAGAGAGAAAAGCAGTGAAAGAAACTCTTATGAAGCTGTGCTGGGACAGGCTTGGGAAGCAATCAGTTTCAATTGCAGGAAAGTGAGAGGCCATTCTACAGATGTCATTAAGAATGAACTGGTTCCCTGTCAGATGTGGGGGCAGGTGAAGATCTTTTCCCATTCTATAGACTTCTATTATATCTCATTAACGCTGTCCTTTGCCTTACAGAATCTTTTCATCTCAGGAGGTCCTATTTATTAATTGTTGATCTCAATGTCTGTGTTACTAGTGTTATTTCCAGGAAGTTGTCTCCTGTGTCAATGTTTTCAAGGCTCCTTTCCACTCTCTCTTCTATCAGGTTCAATGTAGCTGGATTTATGTTGATGTCTTTTATCCACTTGGACTTGAATTTTGGGCAGAGTGATAGATATGCATCTACTTGCATTCTTCCACATGCTAACATCCAATTATGCCAGAACCATTTGTCAAAGATGCTTTCTTTTTTACATCATAGGTGTGTGGAAATACCTCAAAGTCTTTGATTTTATTCCTTTATTCATCCTGTGTGTTTTTATGCCAATACCACATGATTTTTATTACTACAGCCTTATAGTAGAGCTTGAGTCAGGGATGGTAGTCCCTTTATTATACAGCATTGTTTTAGCTATCCTGGGTTTTTTGTTTTTCCAAATGAAGTTTAGTATTGTTCCTTTGAAATCTGTGCAGAATAGTCTTGGTATTTTGATGAGGACTGTATTAAATCCGCAGATTGCTTTTAGTAAGATTCCCATTTTTTACTGCGTTAATCCTACTGATCCACAATCATGGGAGATCTTTATATTTTCTGATTTCTTCTCCAATTTCTTTCTTCAAAGACTTGAAATTCTTGTTATACAGGTCTTTCACTTGTTTGATAAGAGTCACATCAAGATATTTTATACTATTTGTTTCTATTGTCAAGGATCTTGTTTCCCTAATCTCCAAACTATAGAAAGAAGTCAAGAAACTAGGCATCAAAACATCAAATAATCAAATTAAAAATAGTATACAGATGTAAACAGAGAATCCTCAGCAGAAGAATCTCAAATAGTTGAGATACATTTAAAGAATTGTTCAGAATCCTTAGTCACCAAGCAAATGAAAATCAGAACAACTCTGAGACACCATCTTAGTCCAGTCAGAATGGCTATATCAAAAACACCAACTGTAGTAGGAGACTGCTTGTTCATTTCCCAGCCGCCCAGACTTCCAAAATAATCACTCAGAAACTATATTGTTTAAATTACTTCTTAGCCAATAGCTTGATCATATTTCTAGCTTGCTCTTATTTATTAAATTAACCCATTTCTATTATTTTTATATTTTACCAAGAGGCTAGTGACCTACTGGCAAGGTTCCATCTGGCAGCTCGCATCTTTCCCCTCTAGCAGCTACATGGCAACTCATGACTCCACCTTCTTTCTCCCAGCATTTAGTTTAGTTTTCCCTACCTAGCTCTGTTCTGCCCTGCTATAGATCTAAAGCAGTTTCTTTATTCCTTAATCAATCAAAGCAACACATAAACAGAAGGACTTTCTATACCAACCAATGACAGCTTGTATTGGAAATAATGTGGAATAAGGTGAACACCCCTCCACTACTAGTGGGAGTGCAAATGTATGCAGCCACTTTGGAAATCAATAGGGTAGTTTTTCAGAAAATTGGGAATGAATCTACCTCAAGATCTAGCTACCCCAATCCAAAGGATGCTCAATTATTCCACAAGGATATTTGACCAACTATGTTTATAGCAGTGTTATTTGTAATAGCCAGAACCTGGAAAAAAACCAGACATCCCTCAACAGAAGAACAGTTAGAGAAAACTTAGTGCATTTACACAATGGAGTATTACATGTCTATAAAAGCAAGGATAACATGAAAGTTGCAGGCAAATGGACAGTACTAGAAAACATCATCCTTTGTGAGGTAACCCAGACCGAGAAAGACAAACATGGTATATACTCACTCATAATTTGATATTAGGTGTAAAGTAAAGGATAACCAGGCTACAGTACACAACCCCAGAGAGGGTAGGTAACACGGAGGACCTAAAGAGGAAACCATGAATTTCCCTATGATTGATGGAGAGAGCAATGAAAGAGAGGACTTGATGGAGGCAGCATTTCAGGGTTAAAAATGAACCTGGTACCAGGGAAACTCCCAGGAATCTGCAAGGATGACCATAGTTCAGACTCCTTGCTATAGTGGAGAGGATGCCTGAACTGACCATCTCCTGTAATCAGATGGATGGTCACCATAAGTGTCATCAGAAAGCATTCATCCAGTAACCAATGGGAGCAGATGCAGACATGCACAGTCACCCACTGGCAAGAGCTCAGGGAGTCCCCCTGAAGAGAGGAAGGTGAGATTGTAGGAGCCATGGGTGGTCAATGTCATGATGTGGAAACCCAGAGAGATAGCCAACCTTAGCTCCTGAGAGCACAAGGACTCTGGACCCACAGCTAGTGAGCCCACATGGTACTTACCTAGGTCCTCTACCTATAGCTCCGTCTGTTTGTCGAGCTCCTCGCAGTGAGATCAGTACTTGTCCCTGGTGATGCTGCTGCTTTTGAGAACCTATTTTCCATGCTGGGTTGCCTTGCCCACTCATGATACAGGGAGAGGAACTTGGTCATGCCTCAACATGATGTGCCATGCTTTGGTGATGCTTATGTGAAATCTGTTCTTGTCTGAACTGAGACAGAGGAGGGCAGGCAGGGGAGATTGAAGGAAAGGGGAGAAAACTGGAGGAGAGTAGAAAGGGGAAACTGTGATCATGATGTAAAATAAATGAAAGAAAAATAATAAGAAAGAAGAGAATGAACTGATTCCCTGTGGGATATGGAATTAGCAAGAAGGCTACATTTGCCTTCATAAAAAGCTTAATATTGCAAATAAATATAAGATGTTTTAAAATAGTGTACATTAGCCGGGCGGTGGTGGCGCACGCCTTTAATCCCAGCACTTGGGAAGCAGAGGCAGGCGGATCT
>NW_026067972.1:56668-84780 GCF_014885135.2 Alexandromys fortis | reverse complement strand
TCATATATATATATCAGTTGTATCCAGTTCTCATCGACATGCAATGAATTAATTAACTATATTAAAGGAAGCAGCATCTTCCTTCTTTGAAGTTCAGTGGCCAAGGGAGAAAATATATAACACATGCAGATAACTATGAAGGAACAATTAGCTATTTTATTAATTAGTTAACTATTTTTGCAATTACTTTTGAGAGTGATGAGCCTGCTATATAGACATAACGTATCTATCAACCCTCCTATAATGCTAAGTCATTAATTTGAAAAATCCAACTTAACTTAAATCTAGACTTGAAATTATAACTTGGTCACATTTACAGTTTTACTTAAGCTAAGCACTGCTATTAAATTACCTAATTACGAAGACTATACTTTCAGGGATCATTTCTATAATTTGTAAATTATCTAATTATAGTAAATTGCACCACCCTTGGATACAGATTAGAGAATGTATACTTTGACTGTGAGATTAACCTAATATTTATAGAGGTATCCATTAGGAGATAGTGATTTCTTAGTTAGGTCATGATCCATAAGAAAGCATTTCAGAGAAAGAAGGAAAGAAAGAAAGAAAGAAAGAAAGAAAGAAAGAAAGAAAGAAAGAAAGAAAGAGAGAAAGAAAGAGAAATAAGCCAACCTTTCTATGTATTCCATCTTTCTAGACTTCCCTGGGAATAACCAGACTTCAGTTCATGATGATGGATTCTTTACTATTTTGACGGTCTTAATTGTATCATTTTAGTCCCATTTCCTCAATGCATTTCAGAAATCTATATTTTCACTAAATAGATATAAATTCACAACTAGTAGTCGGCCTCTATAATACTGACTTGCAATATTCAAGGCAGTTGCTTAAGAGGTTTGTCAAGTTTAGCTTCTCCAGAGAAAGAATTCTATTAATTATAAGATGCACCTAAGAAATAGGCTCACATTCCTACAGAGCTGGAGATGGTTCAACACCTGCAGTCACTCTGCTGAAGAATAAGCTAAGGAGAGGGAGGAGAGGGAACCTTAGTGGTATATTGAAACCACTAGGATTCTAAGTCACAGCATATACATGTGCACACACACACACACACACACACACACACATGGGGGGGTGCAGTCAGAAAGAGAAACAGATACATCTTTTTTGTTGCTGGGTTGGCTGTTAACTTTTTCACCAACTGTAAAGACTTGGAGAAATTCTTTTTGTTATGATTGTACAAGGGTAGGCCAGATTTTCCTTCTTTCATTATTGTATTTTCAGCTAATGACAATGAAGCCGCACTTTCCTCAACTAATAATGTTATATTGCTTTGCAGTCTTGAATTTGCACCGTAATTTTACACTTGTGGAAGAGGAGAGCATAAGAATCGAACTAAATTCTGAGATATATGGCTTATTTGAAGCTAGCTAATGTGTTAAGTGAATGGAGCAGCCTTTTGTTAGGACTCTCAATCAAAACATACCATTTTAAATTTTATAATAAATGCAAGCAACAAATATTTTGTATTCTTGCCTATTAGCCTCATTAAAGCTATTGGTGTTTTCAAGATAAGCCAAAGGTAGTTACCTTTAAAATATTAAGAGATAAGGTCAATTTTTCTCTAAAGAACACTTTCTCTTATCTAAACAGCTTAATCACTCCAAGTCCAGTTCGATTAAAATTGAGTTATGAATTGTGGAAGAGTCTTGGTTGATTTAATGCGAATGTTTTCTGGTGTGAATTGATTTATAAAACTCTCAGGACTTGCTATCAGAGGAAGTCAGAAAACGCTCAGGGCTAGGTTGTCCAAACCACTTTTTAATGAATGATGTTTCCCTGTCTCCACTGTGAGCACTTTGAGAGCTCAGAGGATAGTGAAAGATTGCTCATTCCCTTGACCTTGTGAACTCTTGAGAAATGCTATGATAAATAAGTGAAAATTTACATGAATTCCAAAACACTTGCATAAAATGCTTGTTTTTTTATCAAGGAAATGAGTAAAATTAAAATGCTCAAGTAAAATACACAGAGCCACTTTTGCCGAGAGATTAGGAGTTTTACCTAATTATCACAGCTCATTCTGTTGTTTCCCTAGCAGAGATGTTAAGAATCATCTGCTTTGTCCTCTCATTTTAAGCTACAGCAGTGCACTGATGTTTCTGTCTTGATAGGCCTGAGGATACTATCCCTTTGTTGCTTCTTGAACTCTACAAACAGTTACTTGTTCTTTGGAGTTGTGCACATTTCTAGGAGTCTGGGCATGGGTTTTGAGGATAGATAAGCAATTGTCATTCATCCGGGGATATTTAAATTCCTTTAAAAAAACATGATAATTCTTTTCCTGTAACATAAATGGTGGCACAAGGACTTTATACGTGCATCATAAATGAATTCCTCGAAATCACATAGAAAGGAAAATTGAGAAAGACTTCAGAAACCAGTGACTGGTACCACATCAATTTCAGGCTGGTATATATGTCTGTATTGTAGTGCTGCCAGTAGACACATAGGCGAATAGTCTTTGGGTACCCTAAGTCCTACTAAGACTAGCTAATTAATGTGGAATTAAGTATAGGTGGCACATTGAAATAGAACTTTGGACCCTAAGTGGTTCTGGACTTGGGAAGAGTAGGCAGTGGCGGAAGGATTGAATACTGGACTAATATAATAGTAGGAGAACTTATCATGGTTTGCTTAATCAGAGATGGAGTTTGAGAGAGATATTATGATATCATTCTGTTGAGTGTGCAGATATTCAAAATAGTTGTGCATGTCGATACTATAAAGAATGGAATGAGATCACCTTAGTAGAAGTAGAGCAATTTGTATATTCCAGTTTTTGTAAGGGAATCATACATTTTTCATGTTGCTGGGATAAAGAAAACTGATATAAAAAATTCTCGCTGAAGCTGTCAAGGAGCAGATACACTAAGTCTATGTATGTAGGCAGGCTCCATGCATTTGAACAGTACCTAGTTTAAGGCTTCTCTTTTCAAGGTAAACTTCCATGTGTACTGTTCATTATGAAAATGTGCATTGTGAAAAACTCCACTGGAGACGTTTCACACTAATATGACTCTCCAAGAGAAAGAGTGTTTATGCCTTCAATGTCACCACCAGAATATCTAGCAGATTTAGGCTATTCTCAACTTGGATGGCATATGAAACTTAATGATATCCAAGAATCACCAGGCAAGACATACCTGAATAAGAGATTCCTTAAACATAGCTAATAGCAACCTAATGTGCTTACTAGTAGACCATCCAACGAGGAAACACAAACCTTTCAATGAGGTTACCAAACCTTCATTGGCTGATAGATAGATATCAGGTCAATCAGCTTCTTGAGCTATTGTGTTCCCCTGAGCCTGGTGATTTACAGCCATGTATTTCATCTAATAAATAAATCCCCATCATCCAATTACAGATTTACATAGGCAGAAGAAAGACAGGGTTGACAAGTTCTCAATTATCCTTCTGTGTTTTTATTAACCTATAAATGCCCTTCCCCATGCTAAGATTTATGGGATAAAGAATAAAAATTTGTGTATATTTTTAACCATTAACCAGAATGTGAACTTTCGTCATTCCTTATCAGCCCGTCAGCCACCAGGTTGAAAAAACAAGAGGCAGTAGTGGGGACAGAAATCGTAGTACGTGGCCCAACTTTATTCCAGAATATAGGGAATACATAGGCTTTAGGAGCCTGTGAACAAACCCTAATTTGCATTTAGTGGCATGGTCCTATCATAATGCTCATAGTACGTGCTGCAAAGAAGACTTCTAGCAGGAAGCTGTACCAGGGTTCAAGCTAAAAATAAGTCCGAATTTAGAGACAGCTTTCAGGTAAGGTTAGTCTTTCAGACCCAAGGACATTCTCCAAATGAGGGCAGGTAGAAGCAGGAAGTTCTGCCAGAGGGAGAGTCCTCTGTTGCAGAGCTATTGAGATAAGCTGCCAGGCTGTGGGGAAACTGTGACCTCTACCAGTCAACAAACATCTTCCAACACTAAAGAGCTAGCGTGTCTTAGTCTTAGGCAAGAATGGTTCAGAAAAGGTGGTGATACTGGCACACAATTTGACAGACTGCTCACAATCATTCCCTTTCAGAGGATGCTTGAGATTACTACTTGCACTGTGCTGCAAGGCTCTGAGATGTTACTGGTGATATAGACATGCTTTTATATTCATATATGAAGAAACACATTTAGTGGTTGACTTCGAATTGAACATTGTTGATAGAGAGTCTGTTTCTCTAGTTTAAATTTTGTTGTGGATTTCCTCTCAAGGAAATAAGTAGAGGAAGGCTCTGCAGTTTTCCTCCATATTTAGATAAAGGTACTTGCTAATCCATATGAGAAAATCTCCTTACCTGCTCGCTATCATTATCTTTAAAGCCAACAGAAGCTGTTTTCCAGTAAGGGCAAGTATGGAATTTCAGAGTATCAGTGCAAGCTAAATGACGGGCAAGTTGACAAATAAGAGTGAAAAGGCTTTGCTTAGGTTGGGGACCACCTCCAAAATTCAGCATCTTCCACAGACCAACATTAGAAATACAGTTCTGATTAAGACATTGTCTTCAGATTGGTTAAACTCCCGATGGGCATTTTGTGCCTCTTGACATCTGATTTCTTTTCTTAGAATATCTATCTTCAAACCCTTCTAATTTTTAGCTGATTCTCTTCCTATTTTAGTGGTAAATCGTGAGTGGAAAGAATATATCTGAAGCACATTATATACTTGAAGGAGAATGCCATTTTAACATTAATCACTTTGTATAATGAAACTACTCTAATGATCCCACCTAAGACTCTTAGCAATAGTGGATAGGGTGAGTGAACTGGCTTTCTCCTGTAATCAGATTGATGGATACCTTAACAAACATCAGAGAGCCTTCATCCATTAACTGATGGAAATAAATGCAGAGATCCACAGCTAAGTACTGACCCCCAGCTCTGGGAATCCTGTTGAAGAGAGGAAAGAAGAACTGTCTGAGCAGGGGTGGGTGGTCAGGCCATCACAAGGGAATCCAAAGAAACAACTAACCTGGGCTCATAGAAGCTCACAGACTCAGGTCTGACAGCTATGGATTATGCACAGGACTAACCAAGGAACTCTATATGTGTGTGGCAGTTGTGTAGCTTGTTCTATTTGTGAGATTCCTAGTAGTGATATCAAGGCCTGTCCCTAGTGCTTCAACTAGCTTTGGGAACCCATTCTTCATACTGGGTTGCCTTCCAAAGGCAGGAGTTTAGTCCTACATCCACTTCAAATGCCATGCTCTGTTGACAGCCATGGGAAGCCTGCCACTTTCTGAAAAAAAAAAAAGAAAGAAAAACAGAGGAGGGTGGACTGGGGGTGGGGAGGAAACAGATAGAGAGGAGGGATGGAAAACTGTAGTCCGGATGTAAAAGAATTGAAAAAAAAACTTAAATAACAAAACAGCAAATGCAACTTAAGAAAATAATTTACAATATAATTCTGGAGGTGTTAGTATCATATTTCCCTGGTTTTATTGAAGAGGAAAAGCCTAAGTTTCAACATAAGCAAGTGCTGTACGGAACATTGAAAATGATCGTTTATCGAGGAAGTTAGGTTTTCCTTTGTGTAAGGTCAGGTAGAAAACAAATGGTCTATGGTCCTTTATCCCACTTCTGCAAAATACTCTCCAACAGGTTCTTCTAATGGAGCTCAGTGCGGAATGACTGCTGTCTTCTTTGAACTATTGTGATATCTCAAATTATTTTCCCCTGCCTAGCTCAGCAGTGAAACTTTTGTTTTTATAGAGGTTTCACATCAAAGACACCCTTTGACAGGTAAAATCTAAAGAGTTCATGTGGATCACTCCAAGACTAAAATTCTCAGATTTTCATTCTTGCCTTCAAGAGCTCAACATTGTCCTAGATAATGAAAATTCCATGAGCCTAGTGTTATACAGTATGTATGATATATAAAATAATGCTGGTACCAGAACATGTATGATTTGAATGAGGCATGAATTATATGTTGAAGAGTTGAGATTTGAGAGTTATGATTTCCCACTGTATATCCCAGCTTGTCCTAACTCATGTATGTCCATGTGTCTTTAAAATGGAAAAATCTGAGAAGAGAGAGTGGAAAATATCATCTGGTTCTCTTATGATTATATACAAGTGACTGCCAGAGAATATTTTAAGTTGGATTGTTACGGTTTATTTGACATTTATATTCAAAGCTGAAAATTGTTTATAAGGAAGAAGCACCCCATGTAACATTGTTTTATAAATCTCTTGAAACATTTGATCAGAAAGCAAGAACAGTATTGCTATATCTTTTTTCTTTGTTTCTTAAGATAGGCTTTCTCTGTGTAGCTCCAATTGTCCTCCAATTGTTCCTGGTGGAGCAGGAACTCTGAAGTACTGTCTCACCATCTTTTGGCAAGTTTAAGAGTCATATATCTATGAGCCCTGCATGTTCAGTTCATACAGCATATCATCAAGAAGTCCAGGCAAGAGAAGTTTCTTGCCCAAATGGCTAGCCTTGTCAAATTGAAGGCAAAATCTGTAACAAGTTTCTTCAAAACCCATCATCTTCTTGAAATGATTGGTGTTACCAGGAATAGATGTGTCTAATTGTCATGAACAGTCTAAGTTCTTTAAACATTTTAAATGCCATATTCTTTAAGACTTTGAAGTATTAAAGATTATCTTTCTAATTGAAATACATTTCTGTATATCTAGAAAACTAATGCAATTAAAAGTTTGATAATTATAGATGACTATCTATTAATATGTATTTCTTAACTATACATTACATTTTTAAATGAACTGCATAAACATAATACCTTAAACAAGAGTGTATATATATATGTGTGTGTGTGTGTGTTTGTGTGTGTGTGTGTAACAAAATTTACCTTAAATTTGTATCTATAACAATCCAAAGTATCCATTCATCTCTATATATCTCCCTTTAAAAAGAGAGAGAGGTTGATTATGACCATTTATGACTTTTATCCAACCCTTTTAAACGAAAACAATCATTTATAAACAATGATTTGGGCAATTTGGGCATAGTTTTCTCCAAACTGCTTCCTGTTCTTTGTTAGGCAAAGTATTTTCAGGGTATACAGAGACCTTTTTGGGGTCTTGTTTCATAAAACCTCATTAGCCTGGAAGAAATCCACAGGTTCCCATCATCTGTAGAAACAAAAGCAGTACCTTTTTTCCAAAGTAACATATCCTTAGATCCAAATTTCAAAATCAAGATACCTTTAAAATATATATGTTGGTTTAGCTTAGCAGACCCCAGAATCAGCTGTCTCTCAGCAGTTAAAAAATTCAAAGAAAACACAATAATATGCATAAATAATTTATAAAATTCTGTTAAGAGAAGAACATGCTTTGTGTATTAAAACTTACATACATTGACAAAGGTAGATGCCTGTAGAAGGATAGATAACCAACATACATCCACACAAAAGCCTTAAAATGTCATATATTTAAGTATTATAATGGTTAAAGACATGTGCATTACTATATGAGAATAGGGAATAAATTACATCAAATATGTACATTAAATATCTAAACTACTATATCACAAAAAAGTATGGTCTACTATATCTGTGCTCTACATGCCTGCTGTATTCATTTCTCTAATTATCAAGTTATCACTTTTTGAAAGATAAGTGTATTATATTTAAATTAGGAAACAAATTTCACACAATGCTGTTGTAAAAAGATAATTTTAAATATAGTAGATAATTGTGAACCTATTTATAGAGTCAATCTATGCACATAATATAAATCATTACTAGATACTGTGAAGATTTTACATTGAAAAATTGCTAAGCATTCATCAAATTTTAGTTTTGTTAATGTTTTCCACAATAAAACAATATTCACACTTTTAGCAAAAGCTGGGTGTTTAGTGCTAAAATTTGGACTCAGGACTTTTTGACAAATGAGTCCTTACTCTTGCTGGTCTATATGGGCTGTCATATTTCAGCACATGGAGCTAATCAAAGTGATCACAGTAATAAAAATATCCAGATTATCCAATGTTTTGTGTTAGAAACTGTTGAAACAAACTTTGCACTGCTTCTATTACTACATGATCTATGATTTAAGTCTGAGTATTATAAAAATGTTTTTGACTATGTTAAACATTAAATCTTATATTTCCATACAACAGTTTTTTGGCTCTACTAGTCTCAAGTAGATTAACTTGTTTAATAATGTAGTCTCGAGAGAATTTAGTCTCAGCAATATGCAGTACATAAATAATATTTTAACTAGGTTTCACTATCCTATAGCAATTATCATGAGGCATATGTTGTTGCATGAACCATTGATTTTATGTGTAACTTCCTATTAATAACTAAAAAGGAAACGAGAAAACAATCAATTTCATTTCCCACATTTATTCTTTATCTCAAGCTCATGTTTTCAGTAAAAACATTTTATTGGCATAAATTCTATGCCATGTCAAAGTACTTTTAGTTGTATTAGATTTCTTATTAAATATAGACAATATGTGATATAAAATTTTCATTATATATTCAGAATTTTTTCATTTAGAGGATATTTGGTAGATAATCTGATTAGTTCTATAGCCACAAGCATTTTTCCAATTTGGATAAATAATATGCAGACTTTTGTTGCTATTTCCTTGTTAGTTTCCAATACCAGAGATAAATCTCAATGTCACCTGTATTCTAGGCAAATTTTCTACCATTGACCCACACCAATATATCCATGTAATTAATATTAATTAAAAGTTAGAGGCTGACTACATCAAAAAATATTTTAAAAAGAACATTAAGAGATGTCATGTAGAATATCAATTCTGTCCAAAATAACCATGGTAATAGCATTCTCTCTTGGGTTGGTTATGTTTAGGATCATCCTTTTAGATTTAATCAGTTAAATATTAGTGCCATAAATAATTGTATGAACGAAATCAATGAGGTGTAGACCCTGAAGTTTACAAAGCATTACTGTATACACAGAACAACAAATAGTATTAGGTTATCATGTCCTCTGACTGAAAGTGCCGCACACTGCGACCCCGGTCTGTGCTCTATGCGCTAGACCCCAGTTCGCGAGCTTCTGGCAAGGGGCTGGAGGTTGAGAAGACAGACCCAGAGACAGAACTACACACAGACCTTTTAACACTGACACCAAAGCCCCCCTTTAATAGCACCACGTAGGCTTAAATACACTGCAGTCAATGGCCAACAGGTGAAAATCCCATCCTCTGATCCCCTAAGCTAGGGAGAGCTTCTAGTAACTTTAATTAGAAGGTTCTAGCAGAGAAGAGCAGCTGAAGGCCAGGACTCATTAGTCCCAACATGAATGCTTCTTCTTACCTCGTGTTAAGTATCTAATAAACTTTAACATTTAAAATATTATTGTAAGCACTTGAGAAGTATGCAGAATAAATTCTGTTATTTGTGTGTGATCAGATGAATTATTCCTGGTGAGGAGCATGTCTGAGGCTTAAGTGGGTTAAGGTTCATCTGCACTTGTCATTCACTGACTATACTATGACCTATTCAAGATATCATGTGTAGGTTATTTACTGTCCTGCTATAGATCACTCGTGGGTTTATTAACTATGTAAGAGGTTGTAAAGCACGCCTGTGCCACTGCCATCTGCTATTGGCATCATTTAACCCAAGCTTAACGTTTGCAACACCCAATCATGTGAGGGGAATGATTAAATAAGTCATTTAGATAGAAAGAGATCACAAGTTCCCAGATCAGCATACCTCATTAATAAACAACCTACGGCATTCCCCATAGATTCCATATAGGGAATTTGAAGGCCAGGGACAAAAGTCACTCTGAAGGACACCTTTAAGTCATGGAAGAGCATTGTTAATATTCTATAACTGCAGAGGATTTGTTTTAATGCAGATGCGTGAAAGGGCACAAAAGAGGTTAGGACTCTGGACCATGATGAACTAGTGCTTGTCCTTGTGCTGCTTTCTTCGGACGTAGAACACACAGATTATTCATTTACAGAGAACTTCCTCAGCCCTCCATTGTTTTTCCCCGGATGCCCTTGAAGAGTAAGGATTATTTTCAAATCAAAGAGAACCAAGAATCCAGGACTATTTTTTGGTTTTTGTGTCCAAACCACTCAGGATATCTTATCTGTATATAAAGTTGAGTTAGGGTGCCCTCTAATGTCCTTTCCACTTGCTACTAAAGTGACAAAGGCATGACGAAGCTGGCTTTTTCGGTGGAAAGAGTTCCATCAAAGGACTCAACACTAAAGGACAACCATCACTGTTTTGTTCTTTCCTAAAGGTAATCTTCACAATATCTGAACAAGGTTTGATATAGAGGTAGTAAGTGCTATATATAGCCCAGAGAAATAAAGGTAGAGAGTTTATACTGTCTTCTTTGATCTATAAGTGAAGTCATTGTGCAGAGATATATGCATGTGGTATCTCAACTTGGTGCAGAACTAAGTGAATCTTTCCTGGCAATGGATGAGAAACAGCCAGGATTGCAAGGCTGAACTGCATCTTTTTCTTTGTCATATGGATTGTTATTAAGTGGAAAAAGAATAAACCTCTAGTACTCTGATCTAAAAGGAAGATCTATGGGAATTGGACATAGGAAATTTCACACTCCAACTCTTTTCCTCTCTTCTCTCTTTCCTAAATATGTATTAATTTAATTTCTCTGTTTAGTTTTCTAGCCTAGCTGCGACTCAATACTTCAGTTTAATTTCAGAATACGCTTATGTACATATTATCATTCAGAATTTAAGACCAAACCAAAATATGATTAAAAATTGTATGAAATTCCTCAATAAACTAATAAAATTATTCTGTTTAGAAAAAATTATATGAGAGTTAAAAATCAGAAAGATTCATTTTTTAAAGCTAAAAATGATCATTTCTCATACTGAACACTTCAAACATGACCTAAATCCCTAAAACAAAAGCATACTTATAATCTTTCTGGAAATTCAATGTTTTCCAGGGACTCTTTAAAATTGAAATTAATGCTTAATTGTATGAATATGATTTCACTGGTTTAACTTCCACTAAGTAAGATCCACCCTATCAACACTTAAAATAAAATTTTAGCATTTTTATTTTCATCCATTAGTAGAAGACTAGAAGGACAATAAAATAATAAAACTGCTTCTACTTTTAAAAGCTGAGAGCAAGCTCTGCTTCCTGAAGTCTTTAATGAAAGATCATTACATATTATGAACACTTATTAAAAATGAATAGCATTGTAAGAATGAAAGAATAGACTGGAAGTTAATTGTTTTTCTTACAGTTTTCCAAGATCATTTGTTTCTTCCTGTAGCAAGTCATAAACATTGACTCAATATTACCTTTCTTAAAATTTGCCTAACATATTTTAAAGATTGTGCCTTTGCCCCCTTCCTTCATGGTGATGTCGTTCCCTCATTAGTTTAGATTTATTTTATATGTCATCACTTTAGGTTTTGGGGATTAAAAGCGTTTGTACTGCTAAGAGCTGTTTTATATTCACAGACCCTTTTTTCTAAAGGCAGAATCCATCCCCCTGTCACCTTGAGCTTGGCGTTCATCTTTTATTCATCCAATATTTATTGTATGTATGTAACTTGAATCATGTTTAACTTCTTTCAGCAAATTCAACGTGTTTGGTAAATTAGATCCTTAGGGAACTGTACAACAGTTTAGAAAATAAAACTGACTAATATGACCGCCTTTGAATCTCCTAGGCCACTGATTTTCAGCTTTATCAGACACAAAACTGGCTCTTTGATAATTTTGCTTTTTGAAATGAGACCCACAGGCAATACAGCTATGTTGCCTCAGAAAAGTCAATACAATAGCTTACCTGTAATTTGGAAGAAATATAAGGAGGAAGCAGTATTCTAGTAAAATTATTTTACACTTGAAACATACACTCTTAACATTATTTTTTTCTAGAAAACACAATGAAGCAAATTGATGCTTATGTAAATGCAAGATTAATTTGAGTGACAAAATTATAAATGTAGGCTGATTTCGGAATTTTGTTTAAAACTGACGACTCTTGTGCAAAGATTACTACTTTGTAATTACAATAGCACACATTTCCCACTTCCAAAATTGGTCCAAGGTCTCCTACTGTGAACAGTTCTTAATCTACCCCTGAACCTTACATCATCTAAAGCAATATAAAAAGCTTGTTATAGCATCATAGAATCCCAAGCAAAAGGCAAAGAAGAGCAAGAGAGAAGAGATATTGGCCAACCCCTTGGCAACATGTCAATCAAAAGTCACAGTAAAGAAAAAAGAGGGACATAGGTTGCCTAACTGTGCCATCAAGATTATCCAAAGACACAATAGGTGATTTTTCCTTGGTCGTCTCTGTTTTAACCTCTTTGGGTGTCACATCATTATTGAAACATTTGATGAGCAACAGGGGGTGCGGTGACATATACCATCGCTCCCATTAGAGAAAACACATTCTTTCCCCACAAATAAAAGTACAAGACAGAAAGGACATATGGTCAAAATTCCCTAGACAAACCTCATCTGTTTCCCATGTAAGAAAGATAGCACTTGCTGACTGCTCTGCACTTCTGAAACTCCTTGCAGCTGCTTTGTGACAGCCTACTGCAGGGCCCTGCCATAGGCCAAGCATTCAAACCTATCACAGATACGTCTGATTAGTATCCACCATGCCCTGAAACCCTTTTCAGTTATTTCTTACCTTTGCCTAGGAAAGTTGTTGTTCCTCCCAATGAAGTTCAAATCATTGCAATCAAAAGACAGCACCAGATGAAACAAAACCAGTAAGAGTGTGATTATTTCCTTTTGGTAGTGAGACTGTTCCACATGGGTTAGAGGCCGACTGGATATTTCTTGAAGAGAATGGACCATCCTTTAAATTTATTCTGTGTAATTTGCCTCAGGGTTGCCAAGCAAAACCAAAAAAAATTCTCATACGGTCAAGCTAAATCTAATTAATGAAAGGTGCACCATACATTGATGTGGGGGATCAATTCTCCTGGAGGGATAGCCTGAGGCACCATTTCAACTGTTAATACAGTATAGGAGGAGGCAGAAGGATCCAGTGTAGACGACCCAGGAATTGCCTAGTAAAGGAAAAATATCCTGTGCTTACCACTGAGGTGGTAGTTCCCTTCCCAGAAAGTCTAAGACGGCATTGTTATTATTTGTAGGGACTGTAGAAAACCTTATGCTGTATTTCCAAGAAATATGTTCAGTTTGAGACCAACACTGAAATCCCAGTACTTATCTTTCAGGCAGTGAGGGAAAAACCCAGGCTACACAAATGACTGTGGGGCAGCTCCCTCTTTACCTTTCAAGTCTGCATTTTATTTTTATTTTATTATTTTTATTTTTTTATTTATTAAAAATTTCCACTTTCTCTAATCCTCCCATTTCTCTCCCCTCCCCCTCCTCCTCCCCCTCGCTCTCCAGTTCAAAGAGAAGTCAGGGTGTCCTATCCTGTGGGAATTTCAAGGCCCTCCCCACTCCATCCCAGGCCTAGGAAGGTGTGCATCCAAACAGACTAGGCTCCCAAAAAGCCAGTACATGCAGTAGAATCAAAACCCGGTGTCATTATCATTGGCTTCTCAGTCAGCCCTCATTGTTTGAGGAGTATTGGTATTCGTTCTTCTTTGAAATTCTCGTAGAATTCTGCATTTAGCCATCTGGCCCCAGACCTTTTTTTTGTGTGTGTGGGGGGATGACTGCTTGTATTTCCTTAGAGGTTATAAGTCTATTTAAGTTGTTCACTTGGTCTTCATTTAATTTTGGTATGTGATACCTTTCCAGAGAAAATTTCATTTCCTTTAAATCTTTCAATTTTGTGAAGTACATGTTTTTGAAGTATGACCTGATCATTCTCTGGATTTCTGAAGTGTCTGTTATTAAGTTCCCCCTTTTATTTTTGATTTTGTTAATTTGACTATTTTCCCTTTGCCTTTTGGTTAGTTTGAATAAAGCCTGGTTTATCTTATTGATTTTCTCAAAGAACAACTCTGTCTCACTTATTCTTTGTATTGTTTTCCTTGATTCTATTTTATTGATTTCAGCCCATAAGTTGATTATTACCTGTCATCTACTCCTCCTGGTTATGTTTTGCTGCTTTTTTTTCTAGAGCTTTCAGGTGTGCCATTAAGTCACTAGTGTGAGAGTTCTCCAGGTTCTTTGTGTAGACACTCAGTGCTGTGAACTTTCCTCTTAGCACTGCTTTCAAAGTGTCCCATAAGTATGGGTATATTGTGCATTCGTTTTCATTTAATTTTTTGAAGCCTTTAATTTCTTTAATTTTGTTCTTTGACCCAAAGGTGATTCAGCTGAGCATTGTAGTCTCTCTTCAGCCCATCAACACTTTTCTCCAAATTTGTGGCTTCTAGAAGAAATAACTCTGAACCACAAAACCCACAAAGGTCAATCCTTTCTAATGTTGCTTACATACATTTTAATCCCTTTATATATTTTCCTAGATTTTATCTACAAAGATTCAAGTGGTTTAAAATGTCCCTGCATGACTCTAAGGCACCATAGCATTCACTCAGGGATCAGAGACACACAAGGCCATTTATAAAGTGAGTTTCTCTCTCCGGAACTTATTCACAGAGCTTTCAGGATGTGGACACTAACAATGGATGTGATGGGACTGAAATTTGGGCTTTCATCTTTGGATCTTATCAGCTTGTCAGAGCATTCCAAGATAATTAGCTATGACTGCTTGATGGAGGTGGGTCTTGTATCTATCTGTTGCTTTCATTGGTTAATTAATAAAGAAACTGCTTGGCCTTTAATAGGACAGAAAATTAGGTAGGCGGAGTAGACAGAACAGAATGCTGGGAGAAAGAAGCCTAGTCAGTCAGTTGCCATGATTCTCCTACTCCAGACAGAAGCAGGTTAAGATCTTTCCTGTTAAGCCACCTTGTGGTGCTACACAGATTATTAGAAACGGGTTAATCAAGATGTGAAAGTTAGCCAATAATAGTCTACAGATAATGGGCCAAACAGTGTTTAAAAGAATACAGTTTCCATGTAATTATTTTGGGTAAAGCTAGCCGGGTGGCGGGAAGTGGCCACAGCCCTGCCACTTTTCACAACAACTGCTGTATTTTTTTAATACAATAAGACCATTTTTAAATTAGAGAAACAAAGATACATTGAATTGGTTGAGAACGTATTGAAATAAAAAAAAAATGTATGTATTCAAAACCTCCATTTGAATGTGAAAGTGATCATTTCCTTACAGGGGTGCCTATAACAGGTACTAAGAGACTTGGTGAGCATGCTGCTAAAATAGGGGAGAGTCTAATATTTTTAAACCTGGGGTTATTCTTTTTTTAAACCTAGTGTGAAAAGTAATCTGCTTTTCCAATAAATGCACTTTATAGCTCTACTAATACATTCCCCAACTAGAGAGAAACCCAGCTAAATGAGAGTGTGCATTACTTTAGTTGCTGCTGATAAATATTAGCATGTTCCTGCAACTCAGGTTTCCCCAATCCACAGAAAAGGGTCAGGGACATAGACATGTGTTTTCAGGTCAAGTAATTGGATGAGTTTTGTAGAGGGAAATCATATTGCTCTGAGTCGTGTTACAAAAGAAGTGTCATTTTATCAAAGAATTATTTCAGAATGGAAAACTAAATAAGCCATGACAGACAAAAATAAAAGCTGGTGGAAAGGGAAATATTGTCATGTCACTTGCTAAAAAATATTGTCGACAAATTGAACTATAACACAGATCTGGAGCTGTAAAAGCACAAGAGGACAGAGGGTGACAACTTAACATTTCTCAAGCCTGATTAAGAAGTCTAAGAAGATATGAAAAAGTTGACTGATAGGAGGTTTGGGGCCTTTCTACTGAATTTATAATGACTGAAAAGCCTGCAATTTATTTCATTAACATCTGCAAGGGTAAATTACTTAAAATTTGAAGCGAGTGTCAATAAGTATAATCAATAAGTGTAGAAGTGGTTAGTCCCATTCTTTTAATCGAATGGGGATACTCGAGCAGTCCTTTATAATCACCATTGTAACAATGTCAATAGTTCCATGTTATGTCCTTGCCTTCCAACTGCAACATACCATAGAAACTAGAAATATTTAAAATGTGTCAAAGCTGAGGCTCTTAAATATAGTACCTGTTTTTCCATTGTAAACATATTCTTTTTCTGATTATATCTATCTTCTGTTTTAAATCATTTTTATTTATTTATTTATTGAAAATTTACACCTCCTCCCCTTCTCCCATTTCCCTCCCACTCTCCCACCCCCTCCCTCTCCAGTCCTAAGAGCAGTCAGGGTTCCCTGACATGTGGGAAGTTCAAGGTCCTCCCCCCTTCAACCAGGTGCTAGGAGGTGGGCATCCAAACAGATTCCCACAAAGCTAGTTCATGCAGTAGAATCAAAACCTAGTGCCATAGTTCTTGGCTTCTCAGTCAGCCCTCATTGTCAGCCACATTCAGAGTGTGGTTTGATCACATGCTCCATCAGTCCCAGTTCAGCTGGCCTTGGTGAGCTCCCATTAGATACGTCCCACCGTCTCCGTAGGTGGAAGCATCCCTCGTGGTCCTGACTTCCTTACCCATATCCTCCCTCCTTCTGCTCTTCATTTGGGTCTTGGGAGCTCAGTCCAGTGCTCCAATGTCAGTCTCTGTCTCTATCTTCATCCATCGCCAGATGAAGGTTCTATGGTGATATGCAAGATATTCAACAGTGTGGCTATGGGATAAGGCCAGTTCAGGCACCCTCTCCTCTGCTGCCCAAGGAACAAGCTGGGGACATCTCCTTGGACACCTGGGAGCCCCTCTAGAGTCAAGTCTCTTGCCAACCCTAAAATGGATCCCTTAATTAAGATATCTACTTCCCTGCTCCCATATCCACCCTTCCTCCATCTCAACCCCCCCCCATTCCCTCAGGCTCTCCCCAGTCCTCCCCTTCTCCCTTCTCTCTCCCATCTCTCTTGCTCCCACCCCAAGTATCTTGGACCAATATTTGCTGTGACTAACTCTCTGGGTGGATCTCCTCAGTGCAGGAGCAGGAACTGTTTTTGGGCTAAGGACCAGTCTGGATGGATCTCCTCAGCACAGGAACAGGGACTCCAGTCTGGATGGAGCTCCATTCTGGATGGAACTCCTCAGCACAAAAACTGGGATTCCTGGTATTCCAAGGATCCCACAGACAAAAAGGCAAACTTGCAGGCTTAAATCATTTTTTTGTCAGAAACTTAGTCTTCAGAAGAGGACTAACATGCCATTATGCCCAAAACAAATCACATGGTATTTTAAACCAATTGTTTTATAATCAGCAGATTCATCATTTTGTTTTACCCAAAGACTTATATTTACTGCCCAAAGACATAGTTTTAATAAATTTTCCCTTTACTAATTGTGCATCTTATAGGCTTTGACCAGTATGAACTGTCATATATCCCCTTCATAAATTTAGGCTGAGTAAATGCTTTAAAATCTTCCATGCTCCACCTGCTCCTACTTTTTATATTTGGACAGCTATTGGCATTTTCTCTCCATGGTTTAGAGTTTCCTAGATTTCCTTGTATTTAAAATAGAGTGATTTGAGATGACTTCTTTCATTTAATAATGCAATTGGTGTTTCTTTCATTTCTAACCACAGATTAATGGCACCCTTGTTTTAACAACTAGTAATACTCCAATGGTTATACTATAGTTTATTATCCACTGGATATACTGTAGTTTATTATCCACTCCTCTACCAAAGAAACCTTGTCTGCTCATAAATTTTGTCAATTGTGAGTGTAGCTGCTGCAGGCATGCAGACCTGTGTGTGCAGGCATATGAAAATACTGAGCAGGCTGCAAGGTTCGAAACTGAAAGCACTTTTACTTTTATAAGAAACAACCAAAATGACTGACTTCTCACAGAAATGTACAATTCCATATTCCTGCCCGAAGTGTGATGACACTCCAACTCTCCTACATCCCTGCATGGTTTTAGTATTGTAAGTGTGTTAGATTTGTGTACATTCTAAAACCTGTGTACCTTCTCCATGTCTGAATTGGTACAACACAGAAATAAGCTTTCAAGTTTAGATATTAAGTATTCTTTCTGCCATGCACAGAAAGAAAACAATTTTCTTAGATGGAGAATAAGCATGCCCATCATTTAAGGCCTGTAGAGGTACAATGAATCAATAGCAAAGTCTCTTCTTAGATGTCCCTTGCTGACTTTCAGTGAAATTCCACTTCTTTGCCCTTCCTTATGGTTGTGTAGTGCATTCATCTCTCAAGTATCCTATGTTGATTTAAACATTTTACATAATTTTGATTATTTCATTAATTTTACATTCTTTAACGTTATGACACTTGAAAATAAATCCTTAGCAATAAGGGATGAAGCTACATAACAGTGTAAGGGCAGAATAAACCTGGCAAATGTGCAGAAGTTTGCTCAGATTTCAATGTAAGTATGGTTTCTAACTCTCAGAGAAGTTTCAGTGAAATAAATTGCACAGTGAGATTTACCCTCCAGTTATCATTCTTTCAGTGATTCAATAATCATTCATGGGACACATGCTGTGAAAAGTGCCTTGCTTAATGGTGGGAGTAGATAATTAAAAAGCTATGGTTCTTGCCCTCGAAGATCTCACAGTCTAGTAGACCACACAAGCTAAGTGCAGAGCAGTGTAGCGAATGTTATTCTAGTGTTCTCTTTCACATACAAATTGCATATAAAGCAAATTTTTAGACTGTGCCTAATAAATCAGAAGCTCTGAGTCCAGATCCCAGCTTAATTATTTCTTGTAATAATATCCAGAAGGAAATTATGTATGCTGAAAATATGTAATTCCTAGTGTGCATTTTCACTAAAAAGGGAAAGTAGGCCCAAATTACATATAAGAAAGATGAGAGATTTCAAATCATATATTTAAAGCTTTATTCAGTGGTGAGCTCTGTAGGCTGCTTTAGAAACATGCTTACTGGGATATTTTTCTTGTTTCTATTGAATTCAAAAATATCTCCTCCAACTTGTTTCTCTGTGGATTAACATTGGGAAATAGCATTGTTCTATAAGGTGTGGTAGAGCAAATATGCTTATTTCCACAAGATGAACTGCTTTGCATTCTGAGCTTGGCAGGACACAAGCCCATCTGCTGACAAAAGACATTTCCTACAAAATAAAGCTGAAGGAAGCACCTGCCGCAGCTCTGTGAATAAAAGAATTATCCTCAGGAAATTAACTGGATTCTGTAGGGTTAGAAGTGCTTTACTAGGCTTTGTTTTTCTTTCAGTTGTTTAAAAACACGACGATCAATCTTTCTCATTATAAGACCAAGTGCAATCTGATTATATTATATCAATATTTAGTTGAACAAATATTGAATAGATAATATTATTAGAAAATTAAAAAGACACAATTTATATGATTTTATGAATTTTTATCATAAATACAGTATCTATTGTGTAAATTTGTGCAAAATAAAAATAAGAATCCCATAATTCAATGGATTTATTTCCATGCATATCTAGTATAACTTTTAATAAAACTTCAAACAAATATTATGTAATTAAAGCAAAAATATCTTACCAAATTTAGGAGAAAATAGAAGTGTTTTTTGTGTATGTACGTTCATGTTTGTTCTGTGTGTGCTGGCATGTGTCTGGGTCAGATCACAAATTTTCAGACTGCTAATAAGGATCCATCCACCTTACTTTGAGACAGTCTCAGTGGCATTGGCACACTTGTTCAGCTATATTTGGTGGGCTTTAAAGTCCAGAGATTCATCTTTCTCCCCTGTAATGGGACTTCCCCCACCAAAATTTCCAGTTTTAGCCTAGGTTCAGTGGGGTCAAATTCAGGTTTTCATACTTGTAATGTAAGCATTTCACTAACTGAATTGTCTTCCTATACCTGAGGAGACATTTTAATACAAATAATTATAAACTATCAGTCTCAATGTAGTTCTAAAAAGCATGTTAAAAAGACTTATGGAAATTTTAGAATATATTTGCACATTGTCACCTGTTGACTAAGGATGCTTAGAATTGTCACAACTGTATTAACAAATATGAGGATGGTATATCACCGAGACTATCCATTCAAGCATAGTATTATTTGAAAACTATTACAGAGAGTACATTTTAAATATCTTCACTCCCTAAAATAACATGAATATAGTGCACATGCTAAATACATTAACTTACATAATGAACTCATATACCAAAAATATCTCTGTAAACCAGAAATGCACACAACTCTTACTTGCCAAGTGGTAGTGATGTATTGAAACATGAAATATTCGATTCAAACGAGTGAAGAAAGTTACCTTTATGGATGGTAATTTTTAATGGACTGTAAGAGTCACAAACTGGAAAAATTGTGAAGATTTTGTGTAGGAAAGTGCAGTTGCTGAAAGGACAGCAGTCCTGATGTGTCTAAAGGGCACTGTTTTGCTTTGGTTCTTCAGAATTCCACGTTTCTTTGTGCACTGGGTGGCAGTTAACTCAGACACTCACAATTGGACAAATTTTAGAGAATCAGTGTCGGTGGGAAGCTTAGCAACAGCCACACATGACTATTATACCTTCTTCCCAAGGTGGTGAAGATGGGTCAAAAAGATCTAATCCATCTCTCACTGAACCTAAAAGTTGCTGTTTTTGCCAGGGTAGAAATTTGTTCAGCAAGCACATTACCCACTGCTCACAGGCTCCTGTAAAATCTAGACTTCCACTTTAATTTCTATTTTCATGTTGGCTTTATCAGGTACTCAAATATTTATTTTTACACATACATAGAAAAGTTTATAAGACAGGTAATAAAACCATTAACTTTGTATTGTAGATGGTAAAATATAAAGTTCCTTTTTCATACTCATCTTGATAATCTAAAATTTTTTATCTTTGAAATGAAGAATTAAGTTTATTTCAGAAAAACAATGTGTATTCCAAGAAATATTCCTATATGTCCATGTTTAACATAAAACTAGATAATAAAAATAGAACTTGTGATTATAAATAAAAAGTCTTTGTACATATATACATATATGCACAATTCATCGAAAACACTCTGTTCTGTTTAGATAAAACAGGAATAATAGAACTAATAATGTATTAGGGGGTGAAATAGCAATCTTTGATGTTCTTTAATACTGAATGTTTTCATTATGAGAAAAAAAGTTTCCCCTTGGAGAAGATTCTATCAGACTTAATTAACAGAAGAAACTGCTTTCTGAACTGTTTTCATTGAAGTGAAAAAATAATTCATTGCTCAGACTCACGAACACACCCTTCCCATTACTATTCTACTAATGTGAGTGTTGAGGATGAGATCACGGTCGAGGTGCTCAAAGTCTGAGATCAGTGAATTGCTTACTCTATTATGGTCATAGGTCTGTTCTCTATTAGAAACAGCATTTGAACACAAATATGTGTATAAATTGTGTGTATGTGCATATACACACATGTGCAAATGCATGTGCCTGTATCGCCTACAGAATTTACACTTGATAATAGCTTTAACCCAATGTTCAGCTTTCCTGTGGCTTTTAGGATGCCCCATTACATTTAATCTTCTCTTTTACCCCTATCAACATATCTTGGAAAAATAATTTTATGTTTTAAACAAATTATTCTTTAAAAAAATATTGGGTACTTACCTTTATACACAAAAGAAATTAGATTGCTTTTTAATTCCCTAAAGGTGTTAAAATGCAATTCATATTCACAAGATTTTTCACTGGAGCTGTGTATTATCATCTATGCCTACCATCTTAGTTCTGCATGTTTATCACATTGTTTTCTTCCTCTCACAACCTTTATTATTAAACAGTATTATTTTATTTTTGGTTAATATTTATTAACTTTATTTGTTATTGGTATATTACATGTATTTTCATACTTGAGCGCAGTATATCAACAATCATATCCCTCTCCCACTTTCTTCTCATATCCTCATACCTCTTGTAAACATGTTAATTTCTCCTGTATTTGCATATCAATATTTATAGCATCCACATATGAGAATGTGTAACACATGCCGTTCTGTGTCTGGTATGTTTTTTGCCTTAGTATAACATTCTCTAATAACATGCAATATGCTGGAAATGACTGAATTATATACTTCTATGCAGGTGAAAATTATCCTTTGGTATATATTTCCACATTTTTTTATCTACTCATCTATTTTGGGGACCAGTTTGATCACACTATTTCAGCTATCATGAATGCAACAGTAGGCAGGAGATTGCAGTAATATGCTTAATACCATTATTTTACTTCCTTGAATAAAAGCTCAGAAGTGGAACAGCTACATCACATGGTAGTTCTACTTTTAGAATGTTCCTGTACTTTGTAACAGTAATTTATGTTCCCACTAACAATGTGTGAGTTCCTGTGCCTCTGCATCCATACCAGCCTGTATCATTTATTGTCATTATAATCATTCCAGTTGTGGTAGGGTGTTCTTTTTACTACAATTTTTGTTTGACTTCTGTTATGGCTAGTGATGTTTCTATATTTATTGGTCATTTTTGTTTCTTCTGAGACATGTCTGTTCAGATCATCTGCCATTTTTAAATTTTACAACTTGCATACCTTAGCAGGGTGTCTCAAAAAATCGTAAAGCCATCTCACTCACAGTAGTTACAAAAATTAATGATGTAGGAATAATAACATTACTGCAAAATATTATGGATTATATGCTATGCTAAAGCATAGAATAAAAGGCCATAGATTCTCAAATTTTATCCAAATAAAATATGCAGGATATTCAAATTTATAGACGTAGACATTCCATTATTTTTGCTTATTGTGTAAAATTAGGGAGATTAGAGAGATAGGAATAGATTGGAATGAGTACTGAAGGGGATAGGCTTCTCTTCTTTTTGATAAAAGTACTCTTAAACTGGTAAAACTATCAGATATAGAGTCTATGAATATACTAAATTACAACAAAACTTTGGGTGTCATACTTTTGAACGTTAAATATTTCATCCACTAAAATATGTTATTTTTTAAAGTGTATTATATACTTGATTAAATTTGTAAATTAATGTAAATATTATGTTCTTGCCTGTAGTCCTAGCACTGCTAAAGAAAAATCTATACCAATCAGTGCTATACAAAAGGTCCTGTTCCAATAAACCAAAAACCTGACTATTATTGAAAAATTGAAACTAAATATACATTAGAAGTACTGAAATAAAAAAAATGTGTCAACAACCCCATGAATTGACATAGAAATATGTAAATGAAATCCTCATATGGTTAATTGAAATGAGAAAAAGAGGAAATCCTTTGGAAATAGTTCAGCAATTTTATAAGGTATGCAGAGACTTTCAATATGACATAGAAATGTTACTCCAGTATATTTAAACAAGACACGTAAAAACATATTTTAATAAATATTTCTAAATGAATGCTCTTGGAAAAGCTATTTGTAACAATATGCAATAAATGTTGACTAATTTTGTAAAGAAGCAGTTATGATGGTTCTATAAACAAACCCGTTCTGCCCAAACGTCAACTATCAAGAACAAAGAGGATATTCTGCAAGAAGGAGCTCCCCTCTTCAAAAGCAACTCAGTGAAGAAAATGTTTATTTGGTTTATGGTTCCACATAAATAAGACTCCATAATGGAAAGGCTGGAGTTGATTCCAGCAACTGGCAAGCATGGTGAGAGGAGCAGGAATCTTAAAAATTCACATCTTCAACCACCAATAGGAAGCAAAAAGAGTGCACTGGATATATGCCAAGGCTGTGAACTCTCATGGTCAGTAAGTGGTGGCATTCAAACAAGGCTCCAGCAAGGCTGCATGTCCTTCTAGCCTCCTGAAGAACTGGGGACCAAGTCTTCAAATATCTCCATCGGTGCCATGTATATGAGGCATATTTTGTCATCAAATGGCCTCACTGCTAGAGATACAAGGATGAAATTGAAATAGATCTGTTTCTCTGAAATCAGCAGGCAATGACAAAGTGGCATGAAATTTTAAGTGTTGAAAAGAAAATGAAAGTCCACCCCTCAAAACTTACATTTTGCACTTAGCAAAATTATCCCTCACAATGAAGGAAACAACAACATTTTCTCAGAAAAATTATGTTGAAGGTGCTCATCAGTGCAATTGCCTTGAACAAGGCTTTTTAAAGTGAAGAAAAAAACCCATTCAGGTTTAAAATTTGTGTCTATATCTGTGGAGGAATACTGCTAGGGAAAGTAAATTAAAGTAAAATAGGAGTTTCTGGATCTTGGAATTTTAAGTGGCAGAACCAGTTTAAATAGTAACAGTCATGCATTTTCTTATTTTATGTACTTACAGATAAAAGAAATCCAAGACAGGAATTTTCTAAGTAATGAGGAAAAGTGGGTAGGTAGTTTGTCAATGGTCTTTAAATCTCTGTAAGGCTTTGATCTGCATCATAGGAAAAAATGGATCAGATAGGAATGAGGAAAAGCAAAATACTCTAAATATCATGGACAAAATCAGATAAAACTTTATTATTCAAATCTCTTTCTAATCTCTGAGAGCAGAATGAATGCTTCCATAAATTCAGGCTGTGGCAAATCTGTGGTGCACTTTCTTATTAGTGATCAATGTGGAGGACCCAGCTCATTGTGAGTGGTGCCATCCCTGGGATGGTTGTCCTGGATTCTGTGCAAAAGCATGCTGAGTAAGCTGTGAGGAACAAGCAAGTAAGAAGCACTCCTCCATACTGTCTCTCTATGTCAGTTTTCCCCACTAGGTTCCAGGCCTCTTTGAGTTCCTATCCTGATTTCCTACAATGATGTACTATGATGTGGAAGTAGAAAGCAAATACATACTTTCATAACAAAATTAGTTTGAGTCATGGTGTTCCCTCACAACAATAGTAACTCTAAGAAAAAAAAAATTGTTAAAAGAATAGCAGGATAATCCTGTAACAGACCTGCACATTTTTTTTGGAAGGACTTTGGAATGTGGAGATAGAAAAAGCTACTAAGTGTTCATACCTTGTTGAGGTGTTCTATGGAGTGTAGAATGTAAGAACGTTAAAAGAAATGAAAATGGTGGAGATCTGGGTTGTAAGGTCCAAAGGCAAGATTTAGTCATTTAAATATTCTATCTAGACCATTGAATTGTTTGAATTAAGAATCTGTGGTCTGCACTGGAGCCTTGGAACTTCACAGACTTTGAAATAATAATACTCAACTTCTTATGGAATGACATAAAATCCAAGATTAAAGAAAGAATCTGTGGTATGGTGAACTGCAGCTGAAAAGGGAGGCCATTGTGATTAAGAAGAGACCAACACCACTGAAGTGCAACCTTTGTGTTACTTTGGTCAGTTGATAAATGGCTAGCTAGAACAGAGAAATTGGTGGTTGTTGGGAGAGCCTAGCATCCTTAAAGTGAAATATTCTGGTAAGAGTTTTCTCAGAGTCAGAACAAAGAAGCTGTGTTCCAGGGATGGCCAAGGCTGTACCTTAGGCTGGCAGCTGAACTTGTTAGTATGAGTCATTCTGTTGGGCTTAAAGTCATGAATGGGACATAGAAAAGAGCTGAGGCATTCTGTGGGAGGCTATGGGTGGAGCTGAAGGTATAGCCTTGGTAGCAGTTAAAGTACCTAGATTAGAGAGGTCATGCAGAGAAGATAAGGCTTCACACCATGAAGAGAGCCAGGGAGAGGCTATTGGTGAAAGTGAAGCTCAGCTGCAGCAGAGGACCCCAGCACTTTGCAGATTCCAGTTCTGTGGGATGACCACCAAGAACAGCAGTAGCAGTGGTGTGGAGCCAGCTTGAACCTCTAAGGGAGGCCTCTAAGTGATGTAGAGGGCAGAATCAGTCTTGACCCAAACTCCTTGGTGATGCCCAGAACACTGTGAGCTGATCCAAGACATCAGATATTAAAGATGAAGTTTAGTTTTGCTTTTATTTGATGTTGACTGTGCTTTAGTTCTTCCCTATGATGTAAGAAAGTCTTAATTACTTCTGATTAATTAATGCTGATTTATAAGAGCAAACAGTGAGAAGACATTAGATTTCAAGAGTTTGTATTTCAAGAGACTGGATATTTTAATGAATTTTTACATGTTTAAAATTCTAAACGCTACAGGACTTTCTAAGTCTGTAAAATGCTTTATATTGTGATGTCTTTATTAATGTAGGATATTTTTTGGATTAACAAGAAAAGAAAGGTTGTGGCTTAACAGTAATGTATTTGTGCATCAAATTGACAAGATGTCACTTGTGCTGGCTAGTTTTATATCAACTTGACACATTCTAGAGCCATCATAGAGAAAGTATCCTTAATTGAGAAAATGCCTACATAAGACAAGGCTGTAGGCAAGCCTGTAGGAAATTATCTTAGTAAGTGGTTGATGGGGAAGGGCACAACCCATTGTTGATGAGGCAACCCTAGTTGTTGATCCTGGGTTCCATAAGAAAGCAGGCTGAACAAGTCATTCAGCAAAAGCCAGTAACACCCCTCTTTGACCTCTGCATCGACTTGTGACTAGACATTCCTTTCCTGTTTGAGTTCCTGTCCTGACTTTCTTCTATGATAGACGATGACTTGGAAATTTAAGCTAAATAAATCCTTTCCTCCCCAATCTATTTTTGATCATAGTGTTTCATCACAACAATAGTAGCCCTAACCTTAGTCTTAACACTATTATTTTGTACATTATTTTAGAGACTAGCCTGGACAAAATGGGAATGGAAAACAGCCTTTCCTATAGTGTTCACGAAAGAAAGACGCTGTCATAAATAAACTGATAGTGGTATGTGTCTTCAAACTTTAACTAGAGGAATTCAGGCAGTGAGTAAGGCACTTAGCTTTTTCCCACTCTCAAATAGAATTCTAGAGTCCAATGTGAAATGTGTTTAATACTGTCTTCGCCTTTCTGAATTAAAGTAGCTGAGAAGCAGCCAGTCTGCACTGTGAGAAAACAACATAATTAGAGCACAGTGTTACCTTCTTCACATTTAAGTGGCATTTACTGACTATTGTCTTCATTCTGTGCTTCTTACAGAGGCTAAGACTCTCCTTACCCAGAATGCTTATTTGTAACACGTCAGAGATCTAAACCTGCCAGTCTTCCCTGCTCACAGGGCATGAAAGCATCCTCAGCCCCATAATCTCTTAATTATTTTAATTGAACTGAGGAAGGAAAATAAGGTACAGTTTATCACTGTTACTTTATTTGCCAAAAAACAAAAACAAAAACAAAAAAATAGCAGAGTCCCCAAATCAGGTGACGCTATTAAGAAGTAAAACTGTAGGGGAAGTAAATTTAGGTTTTATGCGTTGCATCTACTTGCTACAGGAATAGTCACTTGTATAAATTTTTAACAACTATTTCTATTTGT
The DNA here is from genome assembly GCF_014885135.2 of Alexandromys fortis. Classification (NCBI taxonomy): domain Eukaryota; kingdom Metazoa; phylum Chordata; class Mammalia; order Rodentia; family Cricetidae; genus Alexandromys; species Alexandromys fortis. The sequence continues at coordinate 57,507 of NW_026067972.1, read as the reverse complement.
TCTTCTAAAGGAGGCTGCTGATATTGAGTGCTTAGCCTGCCTGCACATTCATGAATATGAATATTTTACTGCATTTGAATGAAAAAGGGCAAGGTATAAATAAGACAGAAATCAAAGAAGTTGGAAAGGAAATGTGTCGAATATTTTGCATGGTCTCCTGTCTGCCGACCCTCATAAAGTATATAGGTCTATCATGCTGAACCACATCCTTTGGACAGAAGGCCTGACAGTATTGTTGCCACTGTTGTTTATCGTAATGATTGTTCAAAACTATTACAAAAGGAATTATCTGTGTGTTTGAATTGTAAATAGGCATTATTCATTCAATAGTTCATTAGTCTTATCATATACTAGGTGATAACTTGAAAATGGACCCTTTATTTTTAAAAATGGCACTTTCTTGATCGACAGTTCCCTCTAAAGAGAATTCAAAGTTTTCTCTATTTTATTAGACTACTTATTAATTTTGTATTGTAGCATTTTATAGCTTTTTAATAAATATATAACATTTTAATAAATGTATGCAAATAAATTTTTCTATAAATATGTATAGAAGATAAATATTTCTGTAAATTTATCAATATGTACTTTTAGTTTAATACTATTTTAAATAATTATTTTTCATAAAGATATTTTTGCTCAAACACATGAGGTACTTTGAGCATTCAGATTCTATGTATTTTCTGGAAAATCTAGGATACACAAATTAAAGAAAGCATGACATATTTGTCTGTCTGAGACTGACTGAATTTCCCTAATATAGTTATTTCCAGTTGTACTCATTTTCTTGCAAATGACATAACTTGATTTTTGTATAAATGACAAGATTTTGATTATAT
>NW_026067972.1:33430-56618 GCF_014885135.2 Alexandromys fortis | reverse complement strand
TAGGAGGTCTTTCCATCTTATAGTATCTTCAATTTCTTGCTTCTTTATTTTAAATTTTGATTATAAGAATCTTACAGTTCTCTGTGGGGGTTAATTCTAAGCCACTTTGGGGAGCAAATAGGAATGGGATTCCTTTCTTATTTCTCTGTTGGTGTGTTTGTTATTTGCATTGAGGAAGGCTCCTGGACTTTGTATGTTCATTTTTTATCCTGTCATTTTGTTAGAAGTATTTATCTGATCTAAATGTTTTCTGGTATATCTTTAGGAGTAATAATCCATAGAGGCATAGACTATACAAATAAGAATACATTGGCATGTTTCTTTTCTGTTTCACTTCAAATTAAGGTGAGATGTGAGATTTTTAAGTTAGAACAGAATAATGTTATATATTGGTTTGTAATTCCAAAGTTTAGATAAAGATAAAGCTATTTCAAAGTAAGTAAAAAAATCCTTAAAAATCTAATTTAGCAGTAAAAAATAAAAAATTAATAATTGTTCAGTTCTATTAAAAACTATAGTAAATATGTATATAAAGGTATTTTGGAAGCAGAGAGGGATTAAAATTTCCTGTATTAGGATTTAGATGACTCTTAACTTAGATCTCATATTTGAATAGAGTATATAAAATCATATCAAATAAAACATTAAATGTAGCTCTTTATTATACTTATAAAATAAATACTTAAAATCTCTGCATCATCAAGTAGTCATAGGTAATATGTTTTAAAACACATGTTAACTATTAGATCAGAAAATTTTCATGTGGTGTGTAGAAGTTGGTGCTTCTTGGTTAAAGACTAGAACTGAATCTCTAGTCCTGACTGCTTCATGACTCTGCACAACTATCTCCCTTTTCTCTCCCATTTTTACAGAAAACATGTGAATAACAACATTTTCTTAGAAAAGTGCCTAAAAGAGTGCTGGAGTCACAATTCATGGGCAGCCCCAGTTCCTTTACTTCTCTTCATAGTTATATAATATTTAGTCTTCTCAGTTAAAAAGTGAGAGGCTTTCTCCAAGAAATAGACCAAAAGCTACAAATCCTTCTGCGTGTCACACACTAAAATAATCCCACTGGATTTACCCACAGACACTCAAATATTCAAAAACAGCATCAAGATTCCTAGTGTCTAGGTTTCTCAGTTGAATGATCTAAAGGACAGTTATGACAGGAGATGCAAATAAGAAGAGTTCTTTCAGGATGCTTATCACCAAGCTAACACTTTGTCACTCTGTGGTCCTCTAATAAAATTCCTTCAAAGAAAGAATTTAGTCATTGTCAGGTGATTCTTTATTACCAGCATTTGAAAATCTTTCAAATGTGTTAATGTCTATCCTGCTGACTTGCTGAGTAGCTAATACATACTTGTTCTCAACAACTTTCAGGTGCATAATAACCACAGTGGTTTCCATCCGATCACCACACTGTGCATTGTCTTTCTACTGCACCATCCTCAAAGCCAACTCTATTGTGTTCCTTGGGTCCTCTGAAACCATAAATAATATATGTGCACACACAGGAAAATAGAATTTCATGTTTATGGGAAATAAGAATTAAATAAGAGCTACATAATGAAGAATACATTTTTAAAATAATATATTTATAGATACTTATTAATTCTGAAACCCCTCACATATTTTCAAGTATTAGAAGATATATAATTGTATTTCAATATTAATATGAAGGCTGTATATTAAATTGTATACATGGTTATTGAATCAAAACCTAAATTTTTGTGACAGCATTTCTGAGATTCATTAAATCTCATTCTGTTTAAAATACCATGTTTTTTTTTTGTCACAATGGCAGATTTTAATTCTTATGAAATTTGAATAATAAAGAAAATTGTAAGCCATTATCAAAAGTAGCCAGACTAACTGCTCAGAGATCCTTAAGGCAACACTAGAAAGAAAGAGATTGATTATAATGTATGGGATTCAGCAGAACTTCAAGGTAAAGAATATTATTTGGAATGAATTCTGTGTATTATTGCTGTTTCTTTTCTGTGCATTGGCCATGGGTTTCCTTTTAACTAACCCTTAAGGATTTAAAAATAACACAAGTTCATAATTTATATGAACAATGCAGAAAGCAAGTATAATCATTGAAATACAGTGTTATTTTCCAGATTTCTGGAGGTTATGACTATCGTCTTTGTATTCTCAAGAGACACAGCATAAGAGCACATTTTGTTTTTTAAGGATTCTTATCCCTTTAATTATCAAACTGTCTTCGAAAAAAAAGGACTGAAAGCATTTTAAAAGCATGCGGTGAGCTGTAAAGTTACTATGCCAACAGAAGGCACAGTTCCATTCTGTGGAGAGAGTTCTCATAGCATTCCATTTTGGTTGTCTATTATACTTGACATCTCATCAAAGCAAAGGTTCATGTTTCATTTTCTTTGGAGGGGACAAAAGTATGTCTGGTTTATAGTAAAAGTAAGTATAATCACAGAACAACACATTCATTCGTATTCATCATGAAATTGCTGTAGGTATTCATCATTCCCTTTAATCGTCAGTTAATAATCTCACGTTGGAGGTAGATAATATGCAACTTTAGTAGCTGGAGAGAATATTTAAGACCAACATAGAAATGAATGATTTTTATTCTGAAGAAAACTCATTTCTCATAATCTATAAATATGAAAAACAAAAACAAAGAACAATATATGCATTTTGTAGATTGTACCATATATTAGTTTCTGTTAATCTTCTGAGCAGAGGGAATAATGCACATAAAATAAAGGCATAATTAAAGAAAAGAAACTTCCCTCCCAAAGGAAACAAATCTGAGGCATTTTACTGATCAGGAAGTGTTGCTGTAAAAATTGTTTTTCTATCATGATTATGTTTCACTGTTTATGGATGCTAAACTTAGGTCCCTGCTGAATTAACATCTTTTTTAAAAAATAAATTATTTTAATGTAGTGTAAATGAAATATTTACTTAAAGTAATTCATATAAACTATAATTGTAGAGAAATTTAAATGCAACTAAAATAGAGAAATTCAATTAGTGAAATAACTTGATTTTATTTCATCTGCATCCAGCATAAAATAAATGTTTTTTAATATAATAGCATAAATTGAAGAAAGTGTTTTGCTTAAGAAAAAATAAGGCATGTTAAGTCTAATGAAAGAAATTTGAAATAGTGTTTTCTGATTAAATAGAATCTCAAAGAGTAATAGTGTCAGTGACAAAGAAGCACAACTCATGGTAGGTGCCAGTTTCATAGAACAAAAAGTCAAAATGAACAAGACAGAAAAGATAGAATTGCAGCATGAATAAGCAGATCTGTTGCAGTTGAGAATTTGACATCCACCCACAGCTGACAAGTTAAGCAGGCAATAAATCAGTTGAGGATATAGTGGAAGCAAACAACACCATCAATCAGGTAGTTCTAATTGACATTTAGAGAAAATCTATCTGAAAAAAACTCACAGAGCCATCCAAAACCTCCCTCTCAAGATCACATAGCACTTCACAAAGATTGATCACATTCTGTAATATAAAAATAATTAACAAATTTAAAAGCATGAAAACCATATAAAATAACCTTATTCGAATTAAAATGAAAATGAAAAAAAATAATACAATGGGACAGGGAGACAAACCAGTCAGCAAAGTGCTTCCTTCATAACACAGGGATATGAGTTTGTCCTCAGGATGCAGGCTGGTAATCTAAAAACTGGTTAGGGGGAAACAAGGAAATCCATGGAGTTCGTAGACTATTTGTAGGACAGTGAGAGAATCTGTCTCACATGACTACTGAAGTATGACTTTGGATGTTGTTCTCTGCTCTAGATGCGTGCACGTGTGTGCACACACACAGACACACACACATTTGTATGTGCATGCTTGTGTGTGTTATTTATGTTTGTCTATATGTGGGTGGTATACAAGTTATGTATTGTATGAGTACTTCAAATATTGGTGGGAGGGAAACACTAAAACCTAAGAATAAAATGCACAAAGAATAAAGTAACAAATTTGAAATAGAAATTAATGAATTTAAAATAGGAATTTTTAAATGATTATTGAATTTTTATGCTCAATAATCGATGAAATTGATTGTTTTAGCTAAGGTAATATATAAAAACAGGATATGATGGCAATTACTCTTTTCAGACACACAGAAAAAAAGAAATCACAGCTAACTATATAGTCATTGAAAGAAAAGTAAAGAGATATTATGAAAAAGTAATTTTGTTCAATGGTAATGATAATATAAGTGAATTAGAAAATTTTCTTGAATAAAAGTCTACTAAAATCTCTAAAATAATAGAGAATGTAAGTTAAATATTATTCCTGCTTCTCATGCTTATTGCCATTATTGGCACAAAAGCCAGTTTGCAGAATTGTTCTATGTCAATGAACGAATGATAAAGAAAATGTGGTAAAAACACGGTGATAAAAATATCTGCCATTTGTGACATCATTACATGAACTACTTATCATTGTGTTGAAGGAGAGAACTCAGGCACAATAAGACAAATAATGCATGATATTATTCACATTGAAAATAAAAATGTTTGTATTGAAGAAATTGAAAGTAAACTACGGGTTACCAAAAATTAATGAATTAGGAGATAGGGATGGATAAAATCACAATCTCAAAAGTGTAAATATAATACATTATGGAGCACTTTTTAAGTGCTGTGAGAGAGGAAACTAATACAATAACCCTTTAATAAATAGATAAAAATAAAATATATAAGCCAAAAATTAAATATGCAAATATTTATATGAATAGGAAAATGGAGGTAGGAAAAGATGCACAAAGATTTTGAAGAACCTTAAAAATTAATGAAATTTAGATTTGGATAAATAATACCTAGGAAATGTGACTTTATTAGTATTTTGGAAAATGAGAATACATAAACACAAATAAAATGATTAGAAAATATTCAAGGAAATGTCTAAGTACTACATATAAAACATTAAAATTGAGTGTTCTTTTCATATGACTATATGTTACAGAACTAAGTAAACTGGTAGGACAAGAATTGCAGTTGATACTAAAATAATGTGAGAAGCTTTCTTTGCAAACAAACCATGATCCTTTCTGGCAAGGCTCCATTGATCCATCTGTGGGTAAAGAAAACAAAGCCAAGACAGCATTCTGAGCAGTCAGAGGACTGCCGTACTTCCGTGCAGCCTGCTTCTGCAACTCCTTTGCGAATGAGCAATACTACCTGGCAGCTGTCTGGGGTCTGAGAAATCCCTCCGAACTGAGGCTGAGTCATGCTGATATGTCTGTTGGAGATGAGTTGTCTTCTTATTAAATAGCCAGAGTAATGAGCTAGCTAGTGATTTCTCTTCCTCTTCCTCCTTAAACCTACAAGGATTATTGAAATGTTCAGAGGAAAGAAAAGCGTTCTTTGTATTGATGTGATAGAATATTTCTTGACCTATTATGTTCATATTATGATTATTTGTTAGCTTGTGGTTCAGTAATAAAGGGTTTTATATACACAACAAAATATGAGAGGTACTATTTTATTTACTTTATTAATAAATTATATGAGTTCAACACAATTTGAAATTAAAATGCTGTTTTAATTATCAAAGAAATACCTTTTATTTTATATATTTAGAGCTACATGAAAACTTTAAAAGCTCACTTAGCAGGTATAATTTGAAAACTAATGAAATTTTCTCTATATAATGGTAAAACCTTGGGCTAACATGTCGCACTATGTTTAAGTGCACTTGGTGTTTTTGCAGAGGACCTGAATTTCAGTCCCAGCACCCATGTTGAATAGTTTATAACTGCCTATAACTCCAGTTCTAGAGGATCCAAAGCCTTCTTCTGGCATCCATGGATACCTGAACAAATACTTCAGATACTCACAGAAAGATATACATGTACACATGAATAAAACAAAAATAAAATAAGCATTTTTAAAAAATGAAATCAAACCATTAAAGAAACGATAATAGAAACTCTAAGAACAAACTTATGAAAAAATAAATAAAAAACTGTATCCAAACAAACATAAATTACAAAAAAAAATTATAAGAAACTACTGTATAAAATCATGTATATATAGTCAGTTCTAGTAAATCTACTCTTTAATTTTGACTTCATGAGTTTATTCCTAATTTCTTTGTTATATATTGTACATAACTTTTATATACATACATCTATTTTTGCCTATATATAACTTTACATATACAATGTATCTGTACCTTTATAAATATATCATATCTTTATAGTTAGCATATTAGCAGTAAGAACTTTACCAAGTCAGCTGAGTATCTTCTTTTCAGCTACTTGTTTTTTCTTGCATAAAACGGACAGACAGACAGACAGACAGACAGATGGACGGAGAGAGAGAGAGGATAGATAGTAAGAGTTATAGTCAAAGAAATGAATATCATCTTTGTAGTAAGGGAGAGAGGAAGGTTCTGAGGAGGGTGCTGGGGAGAAGAAAGGGAAATAGAATGGTGTAATTCTACTTCAATGAAAATATTTTAATTTTGGGTTCACCTTCTTACTTAGCTTCTCTAGGATCACGGATTATAGGCCCGATGCCCTTTATTTATGGCTAGAATCCACTGGACTGAGCTCCCAAGGTCCAAATGAGGAGCAGAAGGAGGGAGAACATGAGCAAGGAAGTCAGGACCTCAAGGGGTGCACCCACCCACTGAGATGGTGGGGCTGATCTAATGGGAGCTCACCAAAGCAAGCTGGACTGGGACTGATGGAGTATATGAGCAAACCGGACTCTCTGAACATGTTGGACAAGGAGGGCTGATTGAGAAGCCAAGGACAATGGCACTGGGTTTTGATCCTACTGCATGAACTGGCTTTGTGGGAGCCTAGGCTGTTTGGATGCTCACTTTCCTAGACCTGGAAGGAGGGGGGAGGACCTTGGACTTCCCACAGGGCAGGGAACCCTGACTGCTCTTTGGACTGGAGAGGGAGGGGGAAGGGAGAGGAGGGGAAATGGGAGGAGGTGGAAATTTTTAAGTAAAAATAAAATTAAAAAAGCAAATATTTTAATTTCAAAATAAATACAAACCAGATAGATAACAAAGCAAAACCAAAAGGCATGCTTCTGGGAAAATGACAGACAGAGAGTGAGGACTGGCTTGACAGTGGTGGGAAGGAGAGCAAAGTAAGTGGGAGGAGATAACAACCAGTATATATATTTGTTCTATACACATATGTATCAAAAATATCAATAAAAATATTGTAATTTAATTGAATTAATACCTTAAAATGAAATCAGTTCAATATATTAAAGCTTTATTTGAAAAGTAAATATAAGTTGAGGCAAATCTGAGCTTTGTAGGCTTCTCCTTATGCTCATCTACGTCATCAGGAAACCACTATTAACCTTCTTTAATAGACATATCTGGAGGCGTACACATTAGGCCTATCCCAATGCACATTGACATCAGCAGTCTCGAACACAAACATCCAGATCCCAACTCTAAACCCACAGCAGCATCAGTCCAGCAATAACACCAAGCCTAGCTTGACTGGCTTCTTATGAACTCAGCCAGTATACATACAACCCCAGAAGTTCTTGGTCTCTGATCACCATCCAAGCATGACTGAATCTACTGGCTAGAACATTGCTTGTGAACTCAGAAAATAAAGTTATCTACAGCTAACACAGGCTAGATGGATGTCTAAATACTGTAGTGACAAGCCTTCCCACCAAACATGCCAGATAGTTCTCTTAGAGTTGATGGGTGGTCGTCTAAATGGACATCACATGATAAGAATAATACTGTGAAGAGCAATGTTTTCAGTGCGTCATCTGAGTAGGTGTTATTTTTAGTATGAATTGTCCAACTGACCTAATCTAGATGCCCCCTGAGATGGGCATTTTTAACTTGCCTATGAAAGATTATATCAATTATGCTGATGGTGGAGGGAAGCTCACCAGCTGGGCCAGAACCTTTTTCCTGGCTAAGATTGTAGACTGTATATTTGGAGAAAGGGAGCTTATCAGGAAATTGTATTCATTGCTTTGTCGTTACTGATTGTGGAGGCATGTGACCAGCTGCTTTACACTGCTAACGCCTTGACTGCCTCACCATTATGGACTGTAATAGAAATCCCTTTTCCTTGATTGGCTTTAATCAGAGTTTATCTCCAAAGACATACAAGTGATAACATACACATACACAAAAAGTGCTTGAGTATACCAGCTGCTAGGAAAATTTAAAGCAAAGCCAAATGAGTTATCACCCGGTAGTTTATTTATTAAACAATAAAAACCAGCTAGTTCTGGAGATATTGGATAAAATTTAGAATGTGTGTAACTCTTTGTGAGAATGTAAGTTCTGCTGTACATATTGAAAAATGTGTAGACTCCTCAAAATTGAACATGCTTTATTGAGTGTTAATTAATCAGAAGAAATTAAAACTAGTGCCTAGATTCTTTAGTATTTCTTCCTCCATTTAAATGGTTCTTTACAATAGAACCTAATCTTTTTATATATATATTTCAAATTTCTACTTAAGTTTCTGACTAGCATTGATGAATAAATTCAACATTATAATATACTTGGGAATGCATCATTTCTGAAATATGCAGCGCATATATTCAACACCCACTGAGTAGGCATTTTATTTTTAAATAAAAATCCATTTCCATATGATGATATGAAGAGGGAACGAACCATTTCAAGTTTACTGAAGTAATCAAGATATCTGCTTTATATTTTCAGACTGAAAAATAGCAGTGAAAAAAACACATTCAAATTTGGAAGTTAAAAACAACCTCAGAAAAACAAAGGTGAGGGCTGACATTTGTGTCCACAGTAGTGTGAGTATCAGGCAGGTGGTGTCAAGCCTGTAAGCACTACCCTTCAGCAGGAAGAGGTTGTGGGAGATTTCTCCAAGTTCAATATAGTCTTGTGAGCCCAGACTTTTCTAAGTAATTGACGCCACCCTCACCATCTCCTAAAAACTTGTAGGTATGCAGACACTCTGGAGATTAGCCTGTGGCAGAGAGTGGAGCTGACATGCCATGGTTATTAATGGCACTAATAAAATAGAAGCCAAGCAGCTTCTCTTCACAATGGTTGAGCAGGAAAGGCAACTGAGCATGATCTCTATTTGACAAAGAAAAGGATTTCTTATATTTTGCTTCTTTCCTTATTTCTGAAGAGAAAAGTTGAAATTGATTCTATTTGTGCCTGGAAGATGGTTCTCATTGCGACAGAATATGGGAAGGATAAAATAAAACTGAAGATTTGCTTCCATAACATTTGCTTTTGTTGTTTGGGATGAGGCATTTTTTTTTTAAAAAATATATACTTTTGTAAAAGATTAACCCTAAATTAGCCAGCTAAAACCACCCACATTTCAACACACACATGTAGGCAGCACGGTGTGTTTCTAAAATATGAACTGAAATAATTTACAAAGTTCTGGCATATTCTCATATTCTCTCTCTCTTTTTCTCTCTCTCTTTCTTTTCCTTCCCCTCTCTCTCTTTCCTTTGCTCCCTCCCTTCCTCCCTCCCTCCTCTTTCTCTCAGATTCCTTATGATGGAAAATTACACTTTCTTTCAATTAAACAGAGATTTTAAAGAATAATTTATCCTTGCTATTTTTCATTTACTATTTATTATCCAAAGAGTAATCTGCAAACCAAATAAGTGGTTTCTGAAAATTAGCTGTAGAAATTAAGATAAATTGCTTAACATTTATGAACCTTCATTTCTCAATTGATTTTGGAGTATTACCTTAATGAATAAAGTTGAGGTGAGCATTGCATGAACAAATAAAACTTGTCACAAAGAACATACCCATTTAAAAGAAAACACTTTATAATTACAAGTGCCTAAATGAAATGCACAAAGCAAGAGAAAGAGAGTCAGTAAGGGGGAGGAAGGAGCAGGAAATGTTAACACAGGAAAGGAAGGGGCAACCCCAAACCAAACCAGGATATCCCATTTCTTGCCAAACAATGATTTTGTTATAGATAAGGGTATGATTTCTGATACTTTCTTTAACAATGAGGATTATTTCAACAGACTTTCTTGAGGGGGAAAAGTCTTTTGGGTATGAGAAGTAGCAGAAAAAATACACATGAAACCATTTTTATAGCATTGACACATGCCACAGTATAAGTACAAATGTTTTCTACTGCGAGAAAATGTATTTGAACAGTCACATCAATATAGCCTCAGAACTCCAGAGACATTTACGATTAAACAACCATATCCTGTTTAATTCCCCTTATTGACATCAATCTCTAACCATGAAGGTAAAGACAAGATCAATTATTTGCAATAAAAATGACTTCTGTAAACTTGGACTCTAAACCCATCTTTGTGTAATAGAGTGCAAATCAAGAACACAAAAGGAAACAAGACTGAGCTCAAATTACACAAAAGTTATAGAGAAAAATGTTTTCCTTAGTTTAAAATAATGGAATTTCAGATGTGTTTTGATTGAAAGAAATCCAGCAATATGAAACAACAACGCGATGCTTTCTGTGAAGGGACAAAGAAAAACTCTGTGTTCAGTTGTTTAAAAGGCAGACCAGGGGAGAGAACATGAAACTGGAGAGCTGGACTTCTGTCAGTAAGAGTGGGTTTCCATCTCAAGGTTTTGTTTGACAGCTATCATTCAGTTTGAACACAAGTCCACTCCAATTGATTACAGCTCACATTTACCACCCAGGAGCTTTTTCAGCCTCACTCCTGCCATGGAAGCCTGAGGTACTGAAGATTTCCTTTTATAGCTTGAAGCATCCTCTCCTGCTTTGTTAAACAGAAGGTTTCTGTGTCTTATTTACAAAGTTATTTACTTATTTTTCCTAATTTATTTTCTTTAGGAATTACCAGTATCAGTTAGACATATCCTGTTTCCAACTACTATTTTAGCTAAGGGTGAGAGCATTTGATATCAACCTAATGTTACATTAGCGTAGACAAGAAGTTTGCCAGGTGTTCTGACAGCATGTGTCACGGTATTCTTTTTACAACCCCCAGTTTTGAGTGCCTCTTCACTGTGTACTAGCACTACTCAAAGAGTCTCTCTCTATATATATATCCAAATGATTTTTTTTTTTGGTTAGGAAGTTGGGGCCCAGTGAGATGGCTCAGTGAGTAATAATAGTACTTGCCTGAAAGCTTGGTGTCCTGGGTTCAGTCTCTGGAAATTATTCAGTGTAAGAATACAACTGACTCCCTCAAGCTGATTTCTGTGGCATTCTTGGACACACTACAGAAACACACACACACACACACACACACACACACGCAAATAAATTAATTCATAAAGCAAAGTTAAAATGAAAACAACCTTAATGGGTCTGTTTGGATGCATTATGAATATGGAATCAATAAACTGTATATTTCGACATTTGAAAAGATATCTGGAAGGAGAAGGCAAGATAAGGGAGTACCTGTGTCTGAAAAGCAAAGAGGACTCTTTCGAGAGAAGAATGACACTAGGTAGAAGAGGCAGAGGAAGAAGGAAGGGCAGTGGGCAAATGGGGGTGAATTAGAGCAAAGTGTAATCACGTGTGATATTGAAATCCAAAACCTCAGATGCAGACTTAAACAAATAAAAACATAAGACATCTAAAAGAATCAAAAATGGACAGCACTCGGGAGGCAGAGGCAGGCGGATCTCTGTGAGTTCGAGACCAGCCTGGTCTACAGAGCTAGTTCCAGGACAGGCTCCAAAGCGACAGAGAAACCTTGTCTCGAAAAAACCAAAAAATAAAAAAAAATAAAAATAAAAATAAAAAAAATAAAAAAATGGAAAGAAATAAACAGAGCCATAGTAACTCAAGTGATAATTTTTTTAAATAACCATAATTATAATTATAGAAGGAAAGTTAAAAGAGAAGACAAAAAATTGAAAGAATCATGATCAAATACTTTGAAAATAAAATGAGAACTATTACATTAATGAAGTAAGACACTTGTGACTCCAGAACAGATGATATACAAAGAATGCCCCAGCCATCCAGACCACAGTGGAGGGAACACACTCAACATGAAAGACAAACAGAAACTCTTTGAAACATTTGGTCACTGCTTTTATTTTGCTATTGTTTCCTGTGCTTTGGGGGTTTTATCCAAAATCTCTTACTCATTGCCACGTCCTGAAGCTTTTCCCAGTGCTTAGATCTAGAAATTTTACTATTTACCTCTTTAATCCTTTGAAGCTGAGTTGTAAAAGGTGGGATATAGTTTAATTCATCAGCTGCAGACATTCCATTTACTCTGCACCATTTATTAAAATTATGTAATTGCTACAAAAAGATTTACCTACTTTGTTAAGTGTGAGCTTTCTATGGATGTGAGTGTTTCCTGTAAGGGTCTCTGCTCTGTCCTTTCAGGCTATACATCCACTTTTAATTCTATCACTGTGATGATTTGTTACAGCGGTTTTATAACATTCATTGAAATCAGGTTATATAAAGTTTTTTTGTTGTTTTTGCTCAAGATGACTTCAGATATGAAGAAGTCTAGTGACTCCAAATAAATTTTAGAATTGTGGTTTTCTGTTTTAATATAAATGGTATTTTAATGAGCATTAAATCTATAAATTGCTTTATGTAGTCTGAAAATTTTCTCATGCGTGGTCGCAAACTAATTCATGAACATGGGAAGACCTTCTATTTAATGTTTGTTTGTTTGTTTATTTACATTTTTCCTTCAAATTCTTTCCTAGGTGCTTTATAAGTTTCTTGTAGGACTTTTTATTTTGTTACTTAAATACATCCATAGATATTTTATTTTGTGGAGTTGTTATTCAAAATATCTATTATTTGGCATCTAACATTGCTGTAGATTTTGCTATATTGATTTTTGTATCTGAGACTTTGCTAACTTTCTTGCTAGTTCTAATATGGTTGTTTATTTTTGGCTGTTGTAGTGTTCTCTCTAAGATATGTCATATGTAACCAATAATAAACTGAGTGTGCTCTACTGTGAATACTCTCGTTTTTTTTTTCTTTTGTTGGTTGCCCTAACTAGGGCTTCTAAAACAATACCAGAGAACAAGCATAGAAGGGAACACCCTTATTGTATTATCCATTTGGTAAGGTGTTTATTTTTGACTTCCTATATAAGAACTTTATTGTGAAAAATTATGTAAAGCCTAACTTGCATCCTTTAGAAAAAGAAAATGATTTAGCCTAGGGCAACTTGAGAAGTCCCGTGGAATCTATACTGTGAAGGATTTAACATCGTCTCTGGCACATGGTAACTTTGCTATAATTGGTGAAAATATGTTATTAGAGATCAATCCTTAATCTTTCAGAACAAAAAGCGCTTGAACTTGGGAGATGGTTTAAGCCTTTGCGATGTGACTAAGATCCACACTTCAGTGTTGCCTGGGGAAAGAAAGTGTGGGAGGAAATCTTTCCCTGCATGCGTCGTTCTCAGTTTTCAAATACAGTGAATTTCTGCTTGGGTGGTTTTTTAAATCAATGCCCTTTTTGTAATCAAGTAAGAATATGTTAATTCATATTGATTGGTAAGATGTCAAATAAGTTGGATGCCTAGAATGTGTATATATGCCCTTATATTGCTTCAGGAAATAAAAGATTTGATTTTAAAAATCTTTTCGTATGAAGAGGTTAATGGATAAGGAAAAAAGACAGATAAATTTTCTTTCGCTGGTAACTTTAATTATGTGGTAAATTTGGTAAGTAGCAAAGTAAAAGTAATCAATATTTTGTTGTGTTTACACTGCTATCCTCCTTTAATTGTTATCAAGGAAAATTAGAAGCTATCCAGGATGACAGCTACCCGCAACTTCAGCCCTAGAGAGACTGAAATAAGAAAATTGCAGTACAAGGCCAACCTGAGTCACATAGTGAGTGCTATTAACCAATTAGCCAAACAAAGCAAAGAGACATATGAGCAAGCTATTGAGATATGATGAATATATTTAATCATTTGTCAGAAATTTTACTTTGGGTACATTGACCCCATTGTTCTTATAGCTTATTAAATTCAAGCTGTAATAGTTTCACAATGCTGTAACCATAGAAACAGTACTTCAAAACACAATCTTTTACTGAAGTACAAATATATCTTGTTCTTCCCTATGGACAGATAAAACCCAAATTGTTATGTGCCTGGAAATTCACATTGGTCTTGCGCAAAAGATGGAAGTGCGCATTGCACTGAGCTGCAGGGAAGGAGACCCACCAGAAGCAAATTCCTCCAGGCTGGTGGATCCTTGCAGAGATACAGGCTGAAGGGAAAACTGTCTTCATATTAGCGCAGTAGGGGCAGCATGTGGTACCCTGCACACTCCTCAAAGTAGTTTTCTATCTATTGTTGGTAGTAGTCTGTGCAGCCATTTTCTTCTAGTTCATAAGGACTTCCATTTTCCAAAATCACATGCAGGTGTCATATCATAGCTTTTCATGTTAAAAGCACACTAAATTTTCAGATTTTCAAACATCATGACTCATAGAAATTTATGCCATAGAGAAATGTGGGGTCATTGAGATGAATTATAATACTTTAAGTTTATTTTTGAGATCATAATGTAATAACATCATTTATCCTTTCAATTTCCTCCCTCCACATCTCCCATATACTTCTTTTTGCTCTATGTCAAATTCCTAAATATAACCTGCTTAGTCTGTATGTTTTTATTTATAAAGATAATTTTTAAATTCTTTAAAATTTGTTCTTATATGCACTTAATGTACTTACTGAATATACAAGACGGTTTTCACACACCTGAACTGAGCTTCTTTCTTCTTTTTTTCTTTACTCTTCCTGCCTCCCTTACTCCCTCCTTCCCTCTTTCCCTCCTCCTCTCTCTCTTTCTTTCTTCCTTTTCTTCAGTGTTGTTCTTCTAATCTCTTTATTCTCTTCTACTTTTGTCTTTGTTTTATGTTTTTTTTTTTAATTTTTCAGTAACTCAAAGTTAATGAATAGTTCCACAGCATTTCAACCTGTCTCTCTTAGGGTCCTCATTGTTGTCTAGGTTCTCTGGGAGTGTGAATTGTAGACTGCTTTTCTTTGCTTTATGTCTAAAAACCACTTATGAATGAGTACATATATATGTTTTTCTGGGTCAGTGTTACTTCACTTTATATGATGTTTTCTAGATCCAAATGCAAATTTCAAGATGTTGTTATTTTTTTCTGCTGTGTAGTACTCCATTGTGTAAATGTCCCACATTTCCCTTATCCATTCTTTGATCAAGGGGCATTTGTTTAGTCGACTCTTTTTATATGTGCAGTGGTGCGAGAAGGGTTGCATGTTCACTGAAAGGAAGCAGGAGGATGAATGTGGCTGTTCAAATCCTTTCCTCTATTGAGTCCAGGACCTCAGTCCAAGGGATGGTACCATACAGCTTTGCGCGGATCTTCTTTCCCTAGTTAAACTTCTAGGTATGTTGTCTCCTCGGTGAATCTAAGTAATGTGATATTAACACTGAGGATTAGCAGTCACAGTGAAGGGGGTGAAGGTATTATATTTTCTTAACGTTAAGTGGGCTAAATGTGTCATATAATAAATATAATGTTCAATAAGACCATTAGAAGAAATCAATGCTCTACAAATAGCAAGGATGCCTGAATTCAAAGCATGTTGAGTGAAAGAAGCTTTGCAAATAAATACATTTTATCGAATTTTATACTTTTGATATTCTAGTGAAGATAAAATGAATATATGGCTTTAATCATTGGACATTGATTGCCTCAAATAAATAAATATTAATAGAATAAGTTTTGCAAGAGGATATTTACCATTTGGGTGCATAGGAGTTTAATTATTTTCTGCAATGGAACACAGTAAAGTTTTAATAGTAATGAATACAATATTTGTCTTGTTTTGATTAATCATCTAAGTAACTGACCTAATATTTAAATAATATAGACCCTGACAGAATTTAAAGCTTATAAAAAGAAAATTTTGCTTGGCAGTGGCAGCACACACCTTTAATCCCAGCACTTAGAAGGCAGAGGCAGGTGGATCTCTGTGACTAAGAGGCCAGATTGGTCTACAAGAGCTACTTCCAGAACAGTCTCCAAAGCTACAGAGAAACCCCGTCTCAACAAACCAATATATAAATAAATAGAAAAAGAAAATGCCATGCCATCTTATTTCCTGAAAATAAAAAAACAAAGTAACTCTAACTTGTTAGCAAAACCTCACCACAATATAAAATCATCTTAGATTTATTTTTATCAGAAAATATTGAGAATCAAATATTATGAAAAAGTTACTTTTAACTTTTCTAGAACTACATTGCCAAGCAGTACAAATTAAGGATGGATTAAAATCTAAACAAATGTTATTTAATAACTCTCTGAACAATTTAATGTACATAAAATACTGTAGTCATAAATATCAAAAAATATCAAATTATTTCATAATAAGTTTATTTTCCTCTATTTGAACTTGAAAGTCAATTTGATCTAAAACTTCAGGATAAATGTGCTGTTAATTGAGACCAGTTTATAAAATACAGCTATTATTATTTTAAAATTTAATTTAATTTTTAAGATTCAAATTATTTCTAACCAAAATATAATCATACCATTCTCATGCCTCCCCACCATTCCATATCAAACTAATGATCTCTTCCTTCATGTTACCTATGGTGCCTATATGTTTATATTTTTATGGTTGACCATTTAAGACTAGAAAATGAATTAGGAGAATAATCCCTGGAGAAGCGTATTTCTCTCTCGTTCAGCAGTTAAAAATTGCTCGTCACTCTCCCTCTATGGGTAGGGCTCTGGATATTCCCCATACTTGTTGGCAAGTCAACTGGTATTGTCCTTGTTTAGGTCATGTAGAGGCAAGCATTGTTACACTTTAACGGGTGTGGCTTCTCTATTGTATCTCGAAGATTACTATTCTTTAAAAATTATCGTAAACTAGAGACACCAGTGTAGTTATTTTGATTTTGAATAAGTATTTATTGAAGGGATATACTATTTTTACAAATGGTATTTGTGAACTGAAATCTGCAGCTTAAGGTTTTTGACTTGAAAAGGCAATTTATTACCATAATAAACTCCATATAATCATTACGCCATGTTCTTTTTTTTTTAAATACTGACTTCTGTGGCTTGGAGAAATTTGTGGGGACCATTGCATATGTTTGGGATGATTTATTATGCACATGCCATAAGGTAAGAAGAGTCAAATAAATCAAATAGAAAACCATTCTCTTTCTTCAACGCTCCTCTAGTCTTTAAGTCATTAGTCCCCAAATTATTGATATCATCTGATGCTCTATGTAAAGATGACCTTTTATTTTTTTCTGCACACAATTTTTTTAGTCCAAATGACAGTTTGCACAAATATACTTGTGTGTATTGGGAAAGGCAGAATATGTAGAGATATTGGTTTGTACAAATGTGTAACACTAAGTGTTTTAATTTAAACTTATCAAGTGAAACACATCTACCCATTGACTGGCAAACTAAAAAGATCTCTAAAATCAACAAGAATCCCTTATATATCACGGTATTTTAACCTGAATTTCTAAAACATGGAGGAAAAACAATTGACAAGGTCCATATTTGATAAAAATCCTAAATAATCACTTTCTATAACATTTTCTTTACTCATAATTCATTGTAATTTATAGAGAGTACCTTCAAAACATTTTGTAGAAACAGGTTAACCTGATCCAAATTTATTCATGCATACTTACAAAACTAGAAATTCAGTCAAGGCAAGCAATTGGGTAAAAGTTTTCTCCTTGCTTTTGGTAATTGCAACTTCACTCCTGAGGATATGAACTTCCAGCTGTCATGTGTATGTGATTAATTGGATACCTTCCCAGCCATTAAGGAAGCCCCACTATGTTTCTATGTTTCCTGGCAAAAACTGAAGTTAGCTCTACACAACATCTTGGCAAAGACTGCTGGCACACAATAGAAAAACACACGCAAATTGGCAAGAAAAAAATACCTTGTGTACAAAACCATTTCCAAAATCAGCAGGTGCAAAGCCAAATTCACCTTACCAGGTCCTTTAATATGCACAAACTTATGGACAAAAGTTTAAGTACTTGTCTAGCTTAATATTTTTCATCTATGTTAAAATATTGTTGTTTTTTATTTTCTGAGAGAGAAAAATGTATTTTTTCAGAATTGGTATTCCTAATATTTCTGTCTATAAGTATGCATATTTATAAGAATATACTTAATACTTCTGTCATTGAATGAATTTGTCATCCATTTATACATTTATAAAGCTACAGATATTCTTTTCGGGTCTATAAATATTATGTTAAATTTGTGCATCAAGTCGACTGGGTCATGGGATGCTCAGATACTAAGTCAAGCCAAACAAGAAGAAATTGCTAAGTGATGGGTTTAGTTGAGGCATCAATGTTCTTTCTACCTTCAGGCTCTGCCTGAGCCACTGGTGCATCACAGAAGACATACCTGCTAGTTTTCAGACTGCAGTTTATATCACCAGCTTTATTTACTTGTAGACATTCACACATGGACTGGGGATATGCCTTAGACTTAACAAGCTGTGCATCATTGTTCTTGAGTACTCAGTAGTCCTCATTGTCCACTATGTTCAGCGAGACCGGTTTTATCCCAGGCTTTTTCAGACCCAGGCCAGTTGGCCTTGGTGAGTTCCCGATAAAACATCCCCATTGTCTCAGTGTGTGGGTGCCCCCCTCGCGGTCCTGAGTTCCTTTCCTTGCTCGTGCTCTCTCTCTCCATGTGCTCCTGATTTGGACCTTGAGATTTCAGTCCGGTGCTCCAGTGTGGGTCTCTGTCTCTATCTCCTTTCACCGCCTGATGAAGGTTAATATTTAGGAGGATGCCTATATGTTTTTCTTTGGGTTCATCTTCTTATTTAGCTTCTCTAGGATCACGAATTATAGGCTCAATGGCAATGGGTTTTTGATCCTACTGCACGTACTGGCTTTGTGGGAGCCTAGGCAGTTTGGATGCTCACCTTACTAGACCTGGATGGAGGTGGATGGTCCTTGGACTTCCCACAGGGCAGGGAACCCTGATTGCTCTTTGGGCAGACGAGGGAGGGGGACTTGATCGGGGGAGGGGGAGGGAAATGGGAGACAGTGGTGGGGAGGAGGCAGAAATCTTTAATAAATAAATAAATAAATAATAAATAAATAAAAACAAGCTGTGCACCACACTGACTATGCTTTGATACAGATTAGCTCTAAAACAATATAAGCCAGTTCCTTAGTAGTCAGTTTTTATAGACCACGCTTGCAGTTGTTGCATTGTTTATAAAACCTTAATTCACATTTTATTACTTTTGCAATATATGCAAGCTATTTCCCCGACTTTTCTAAACATTTCATAAAAACATCAATATTGACGATGTAGTAGTTCCTCAGAAAATTGGGATTCATCTACCTCAAGACCCAGCAATACCACTCCTGCCATATGCCCAAAGGATGTTCTATCCTACGACAAGGACAGTTGCTCAACTATTTTCATAGCAGCTTTATTAATAATACCTAGAAGCTGAAAACAACCTAGATTTCTTTCAACCGAAGAACAGATCAAAATGTGGTACATTTATACAATGGAGTATTACTCAGCTGATAAAAATTAACACTGTGAAATATTCAGATGAGTAGATGGAACTAGAAAAAAAGTCATCCTGAGTGGGGTAACATGTTAGTCAGAAAGACCAACATGGTATGTACGCACTGATAACTGGAAGGGAAATCTTGTTACAATTCACAGACCTAGGGAGGCTGAGTAACAAGGAAGGCCCAAAGGGGTGTCTGTGGATCTCCCTAATTAAGATCATATTTGAGAGGAGAAAGAAACAGGACTGGATAATAAGTTAATGATATTCTGCTATGCCCTTAATAGTCATAGACCAAAGCCTAGTATAATCATTATCAGAGAGGCTTTATCTAACCAGTGATGGGAGCAGATGCAGAAACCAATGACCACACATTAGGTGGAGCTAATGGAACCCCATGGATAAAAGTGTGGAAGGATTATAGGAGCTAGAGTGTTTGAGGGACACCACAAGATTATATTCCACAGAATAAACTAACTTCGGCTCATAGGGGTTTCCAGAGACTGCACCCAGGGAGTCTGCATGTGACTTATCTAGACCCTCTCTGCATATATGTTACAGTTGTGTAGCTTAGTCTTCTTGTGAAACTCCTAAAAGTGAGAGCACAAACTGATTCTGACTCTTTTGTCTCCTTTTCTTCCAATGCCTTGCCTTGCCAAGTCTTGGTGTCAGGGTATGTACCCACACTTACAGTCATGCCTTGGTCAGTTGATATCCCTGGGAGGCCTGAACTTTGATGTCTAGAAATTACTGGTATGAGTATTCTCATGAATGGGATATTGTTTGCTTGGTATTTTTTTTACAGTTTAGGGGGAACACATGTTGTTTTGATAAATCATGAGACTGTTATTCTTATCCCATGAGAGTAGCTTTGACAAACCATTTAGTATTGATCTCCTCTGTTTTTATGCTGCTTAACAAATGTTTTTCAGGAAAACAATTACTTCATTCACCATAGGTGCTCATATAGGTTGTGCCTCCATGTGGCTTTTGTAGGAATATTGATTTATAGTTTATTATGAAAATAAGTTATCCAGATATTGAAGACTTATTTGTATTTCAAAAATCTCAAACATTCTTACTTACTTTTCTTTTGCTTTATTAGCTGATAAATTCTGAGAAATAATGTTGTAGTTGTAATTTTTCTGCACATCTTAAAATGAATTTTAATTTACACAGTCGGGAATCCCAGAATCTGCTTTACTTCCCATTAATCCCTTGTTTAATAGTAAGCAAATGTGGTTTATTTTGCCTGTCTGATATTGTGTGTATCTTCTTCATAAATATTCTCTCAACTGGATCCTTATAATCTCTTATAGAAATTTCATTTGTTTTTCAAGTTTTCTCTTTGCCCTCTTTTTGCATCCCTACTTAATTCAAATATGTTTATCATACAGGCTACACATTTTTCACCCAAATCAAATACTACTGAGGTTTTTCTTTCAGGTGTCTCTTATCCACATAATTAATATCAACTTATGTGATCACTCTTTGTTTTTTACCTTATTTTTTTTTTTATTTTAGAGTTCTTTATCTGGCCTTGGGACATTGTGAGAATTTTTCTTTCCAGGTTGACCTATATATTGATATTGTCATTTTTCAAATTTAGCCACCCTTACTGTTGAAACTTCATGGGTGCAACTTCCTTGTAATATATAAAGCATAATCTCATAGCCCTTAAAACATACTACCCTCTCTAGTGTTATGCTTTATTGCCTTAAGTAAAGGGATTGTAGTAATGACCTACTAACTGGAGTTGAGAACCCTATATTCACTGATTCTTAGCAGTGTGGCAATAGTAACCAGTTTTAGTAAAGAAATAGCTGTTTATCAAATATTAGTTGCCCATTTGTGTATGGATTTAAGTTTGGGTCTTCAATTTTATTCCATTGATCAATGTATCTGTTTTTATGCCATGCAGTTTTGATTATTATTGCTTTGTAGTATAACTTAAAATTGGGGATGGTGGCACCTCCATCATTTCTTTAGTATTCAGGATCATTTTAGCTATCCTGGGTGTTTGTATATCCACATGAACCTGAAAATTCCTTTCAGTGTTGGTGAAGAATTTTATGGGGTTTTAATGGTTATTTCATTGAATTTTTGAGCAAATAATTGCTTTTTTGTAGGTTGACCATTTTAACATGCTAATTCTACCAGTCTATGAGCATGAGACATCTTAACATCACCTGATATATTCTTCAATTTCTTCTTTAATTATTTGAAGTTTTTATCATACACGTGTTTTAGTTGCTCAGTTAATGTTATCTTAAAATATTTTATGTTGTTGAGGCTATTGTGAAAGGTTTTGCACTGATTTCTTTCTTAGTTCATTTGTCATTTGTATATTGAGGCTACTGATTTTTGATAATTATTTTTTTTTTATTCAGCTACTTTGCTGAAAGTGTTTATCAGCAGTAGGACTTCCCTGATGAAAATTTTAGGGTCACTTATGTATGCTATCATATCATCCAAAAATAAATATACTTTGACTTCTCCTTTTCCAATTTGTATCCCATTGACAGTACTTAATTGTCTTATTGTTCTAGCTAAAACTTCAGGCACTATATTGAGTAGGTAAGGAAACAATGGTCAACTTTGTTTTGTTCCTGATTTTAGTGAAATTGCTTTGAGTTTCTATTCATATCACCTGAGGTTGGCTTTATAGACTTGCATTAAACTGCCTCAAATATGTTGTGTTATGTACCTCATATCCATAGTCTCTTCAGGACTTTTATCATGATGGGGTGTTGAATTCTGTCAAATTCTTTTTTTTTTTTTTTTTTTTTTTTTTTTTTTTTTAATGGTGAGTTATATAACTTATATAAATGTATGGTTTTATCTTTTGTTGAACTATCATGGCATCTTTTGGATGAAGTATACTTGATCATAGCTGATGATCTTTTTGATATATTATTGGATTTAGCTTGGAAATATTTTATTGAGTATTTTTGCATCTATGTTCATAAAGGAAATTGTGTGTAATTTTAAGTCTTTGATGAGTCTTTATGTGGTTTTGGTATCAGATTAAAATGGCCTCATGAAATTGATTGGGAAAAGTCTCTTCTGTTTCTATTTTGTGGACTAATTTAAGCAGCATTGACATTACCTCTTTCATGAAAGTCCTATAGAATTCAGTGTTAAAACCATCTGGCCCTATGCTTTATTTGATTGGGAGACTTTTAATGACTGCTTCTATTAAACTAGGGGTTATAGGTCTGTTGAAATCTTATTTTAACTTTGAGAAGTGGTGTATATTGAGAAAAATATCCATTTCCTTTAGAGTTTTCAAACTGGTAAAGTAAAGAATGTTTAAATTATACCTTATAATTTTCTGAATTTCCTGGATATCTATTATAATGTTCCCCTTTCCATGTCTAATATTTTTTATTTGTACTTTCTCTGCCTTTTATTTAATTTGGGAAATGGTTTATATCTTAATTATTTTCTCGAAGAACCAACTGTTTGGTATATTGAATCATTGTATTGTTTTAGTTTGTTTATTTTCTTATTTCTGTATAATTTATTTCAGCCTTGAGTTTTTATTATTTGTTGCTATTTACTTCTTTTGGGTGTAATTTATTCTTTTTAGCCCTAGATCTTTTCAGTCTGCCTTTAATTTGCTAGCATGAGAACTCTTTATTTTTTCTGTTGTTGTTTTCTTGTTTTTTTTTTTA
>NW_026067972.1:24106-32479 GCF_014885135.2 Alexandromys fortis | reverse complement strand
ATAAACAGTTTATAGATTTTTAATTTATGAATGTTATGAGTTATAAATAAACATTTATATATAGATAAATAAGAGAAATTTTGAAAGTTTTCTCCAAACTACAATAGGAATAAAAAATTGTATATTTCACACATTGCCAAACCAGAGATCCTTTGAAGAGAAAACAAGCTAACTTAAAATTTTTTATCCCCCTTGAATTTCTAGAATCTGTCTTGATATTTTCTGTCATTTAGAGAAAGGTCTCAATTTTGAAATATGAATTTTTGTGTTTACAATTGCATCAGGGGGTTCATAAAATACATCTACTTGTAATGTTTCTTTTATATATAGCTTTCAGTTTTTGGCTGTATCTTTTTCAGAAAAAGCGATGTTTATATAACTTAAGAACAAATGTGCAGAAAATACACGATAAGCAGGAGAATATGCAGTCTTTGAAAGAAGCCACAGAATTAAGGGAAGAATTAAAGGATTAATATATTAAATATAACAAAGCAATAAGTAAAAATTTAAGACCATGATTATCGAGAATAAAATCAGT
This sequence comes from Alexandromys fortis, assembly GCF_014885135.2. Lineage (NCBI taxonomy): Eukaryota > Metazoa > Chordata > Mammalia > Rodentia > Cricetidae > Alexandromys > Alexandromys fortis. The sequence continues at coordinate 31,941 of NW_026067972.1, read as the reverse complement.
CATGAAAAGCACCATCCTTTAAATTTTTTATGGATTTCTTGTTACATGTCTTTCTTAAATAATCTTCATCATAATATGATTATGTACTGATTTTGCAATTAAAGATACTTACCAGGTCTTAGAGCTAGAATTTGTTAGATCAGGATTGAAGCAAGTCAAAGTAATGTCAATGTCCAAAGTCAAACCCACTGGGCTTTAGTTATTTCAATTAATTATCATTAGAGAAAAAATTGACAGGGAAAAGTTACCTGTACATGAATATGCAAATACTTAGTAAGCTTCAAATTATCAAAAACTATGAACAATTATTGCACAATATTAACATACAATAGAAAGCTAGTCGGGCAGCTGTGGTGCATGCTTTTAATCCCAGCACTCAGGAGGCAGAGGCAAGCAGATCTCTGTGAGTTCAAGGCTAGCCTGGTCTACAAGAGCTAGCTCCAAGACAGGCTCCCAAAGCTACAGAGAAACCCTGTCTCTAAAAACAAAAACAAAAACAAACAAACAAACAAAAAAAACAAAAAAGAAAAAGAAAAAAAGCAAAACATCATTTTATAATAATAAATTACCCTGTTAACTTCTGATATACTCATTAAATATTATTTAGTGAAAACATTAGAAGTAAATATTTTTTAAAAATGTGTAAACTAAAGACAAATTGATAGAATGATATTGTCTTGGCCCTTAATTGAGAATTTTGGAAAAAGAACAATAACAACAACAACAAAACCCTGAAGAGTCAGTCACAATACACAGAGGTATATTTATATGAATTTAAATGGCATATGAAAAAAATCCACAGAATTTATAGTTGGTATTTAATGACATTTTCACTTATCTTCTTTTTGTTAACTACTGTTATCATAGAAGAAGAATAAAATTACAGACAGCAGAAGCAAAAGGATCACTGCTAGACTGAAGGCAGCCTGCTCTCGACAGTGAATTTCCTTCAGTTAGAAGCTATAGGAATAGATACTAGCTCAATGCAACCAATGAGGATAATTAATAATTAAATATATACTATCTAAGGTGATTTATTCTGCCTTTAGTGATGCCAGGAGAATAGCATTCCTTGAATCTCTATCCTCGGTGTTGTTTCCCAGAAAGATTTTAAAGGTCTTTCTCTGTCTCTTTGAGCAAATGTGTTGTCTAACAAACTGGCAATGAACTTCAGAGAAACATTTTTCTATGTAAAACAATCCACATCTTGTATCTCCTAAATTCTCTTCTAGGCTTTGAACAAGATTAAAGTTCCAGCAGGCTTTAAAAAATACAGAGTTTACAAAGGTAAGATATGTTTCCTCAACATGATCTGAGTTTCCTAATAATTATGAGCAGAAATCCAAAGAATGGATGTCAAATATTTGAGGAGACTGGTGGGAGAAACATAATATTGAGTCAACTCTTATTGTTGGTATGACCACACTGGGGAAGATTATGTTTAGAGTGCAATACAGTGAGTTATGAAAGCCTTTAGTATTCTTGACTATTACCTAAAATAGAGATCCAACTATATCCTATATCTCGAGAGTAAGGAAAGGCATTTAAAGTTGTCATGTCAACTATTCTTTTTTTTTTTTTCTTTTTGGTGTCAGGAGTGGCATGTCAACTATTCTGATCTGGGCAAATTTAACAAACTCCTGTATTAATATGACCTGTGAATATGATTTCATTTTTATTAATTTAACACAGCTTCTAGAAAAGGAAGCATATCCATTGGCATGTATACAAGATTTTCATATGGTAGCTAAGTGTCTATCGCTGTGAAGAGATGCCATGACCACAGCAATTCTTTTAAAGGAAAACATTTAATTGAGGTGGCAGCGTACAGTTTCGGAGATATAGTTCATTGTCATCATGGCAGGGCGCCTGGTGGCTGGGAGTATGGCAGCATACAGGCACACATGGCACTAAAGAACTCTACATCTTGATCCAAAGGCAACAGGAAGTCAACTTTTTCACTGGGCCTATTTGAGGCATCAAAACCCATCTCCACAGTAACACACTTCCTCCAACTAGGCCACACCTACTTCATCAAAGCAACACCTCCCAAAAGTGCCACTCTCTTTGAGGACCATTTTCTTTCAAAGCACAATACTGAGTATGCCCAAAATTGTTCACGGCTACTATTTTAATATTCCGTGCATGTGTACCAGAAACTCAGGCAAGCATGGCACAAAATGTACATGCTATCTTTCCTTCTTGAAGTATGATCTGAGATTGAACATGCTCGAAAATGTCAGGTATTTTGTTGAAAGATTAGAAATGCAATAATTATTTAAAATTCATTCCATTACTCTACATATGTCATTATTTCATTTTAATGTTTTCTTTGACATTTATCAATTATATTGGGCAATATTTTTAATTGAGCATTTTCATACATGTACATAATATTTTGTATCAGATTGATCTATTACCCTCTGTTTCCCCACCACATTTCAGATAATTACCTTCTATCTGACTATTCTACATTTTGATTTTGTTTTTAATATCATATTTCTTTTTGTTTTTTGTTTGTTTGTTTGTTTGTTTGTTTTCTGAGACAGGTTCTCTCTGTGTAGCTTTGGAGCCTGTTGTGGCACTTGATCTGTAGAACAGGCTGGCCTTAAAATCACAGAGATCTGCCAGCATCTGCCTCCCAAGTGCTGGGATTAAAGGGGTGTACCACCACCACCTAGTTTTTTTTTTTAATTTTTAATTTTTTATTTATTTATTTTTTCAAGACAGGGTTTCTCTGTAGCTTTTTGGTTCCTGTCCTGGAACTAGCTCTTGTAGACCAGGCTGGCCTCGAACTCACAGAGATCCGCCTGCCTCTGCCTCCCGAGTGCTGGGATTAAAGGCGTGCGCCACCACCGCCGGGCTTCTAGGTTTTTAAAATATTTTAAAATTTGGATATTATGTATATAGGAATCCCATAAAAACATAAAACAGAAGCCAGCTACAATGTGTACATAAGGAACATGTAAGGTTAAAAAGCAAAAGAAAAATAGAAAAAAACAAACAACAATAAAAATATGCCCTGAAAAAACATAAGAAAAAGAACCTTCAATGGTGGCATTTATTACATTTTATGTTGGCTATCTACTGCTGAGTTGGAACATGCCTTTAAGAGTGTTTTCTACCCCTATGAGTCTTCCAAGGATGAAATAATTTTTCATTTGTGAGTAGTTATTGAAGATAGTTTGTGGGTTAATATATGGCATTGTTGTATGTTCTTTGGCTCTTTTGTTCTGTTTGTTTTGTCCTATTCTGAGTTCATGGTTGTTTTAACTTATATTATTTTATCATTGTCCTTTAGATGACTGTTTTTTTTTTATTTTTTTATAATGGGCTCAGAAGTGGCTGGGATCTTTGAGAAGTTGCAGGAGGAGAAACTGTAAATAGAATTTTTTGTAAGAAATAAAACCTATTTTCAATAAAATTAAATATAAGATTATAATATAATTATATCATTGTCCCTTCACTTTCCTTCCATATGCTACTTCATAATTTTTTATTTTTTGTTTATGACTCATTGACTCATTTGGGTACGTACAGGATCATAAATGTGGCTTGTTTAGTGGAGCCTGGAAGAAAATGTCTCTCATTCTCCTATCAGTCATGATATAGACCATGCCCTTTCCATAACAAAGAGCTAGTTGCTCCAGTTGTGTACCGGTCCCATGAAAGCAATTACAGCACTGTGAATTCAAGGGTTCAATGCCATGATATACCCACAGTGTTCCCCACTATGCCCCAGTGCCCTCCAGTTCTATGCTTTCTGAACCTAATTTTTCCATGGTTCCAGATTCTTGAAGAGATAATTCAGGTACATTTATGGCCAGGCATCCCAGCAATCTTTTCCTCTCAGTACTTGGGACAGTGAGTCTCTGGAGTCACTGCTGACCACTGCACAGAAAAGCTTTTCTGACAAAACAGCAATTTTTATATGTTTGTTGTCTTCTCTCAGCCTTCATTGGCCCCTAGAATTATATTTCAATCTTATGGATGAATGAAATTGCAGTGTGTGTGTGTGTGTGTGTGTGTGTGTGTGTTACATTTTTCTTCTCCCTTCTTCTGTTGATAGACATCTAGTATGACGTCATTCCTGGATTATGTGAACAGTATACAGTAAAGATAGATTTGTAAGTATCTCTGTGGTATATTGACTTAGCATATTTTAGGCATCTACTCAAATAGTAATGTTAATTCATGTGGTCTTCTATTGCTATCTCTGTGGGAAAACCTCCAATTGATTTCTACAGTGGTTATACCATTTTATGTTCCCACCTATCAGCAGGGAAGATGGTTCCTCTTTCTTCATATCCTAGCAACATTTATTTTCCTTCATACACTTATGTACTGAGGGCCAATTTCATAATATAGCTGTTGTGAATACTGACAAAAGAGATTTATTTATATGACTATTTCTATATTAACTGACTTTGACTCTTTGGGTATCTCCCCAGGAATGGTATGGTGGTGTCACATTAAAGTTCTACATTAATTTTTCAAGCAGCCTTCATACTGGTTTCCATAGTGGCTAAATTAATTTACATAGCCACTAGCTGTGAATATAAGTAGTTTTACCCACATATCCTCACCAGCCTTTGGTTTTGCTTATTTTATTCATGATAGCTATTTTGACCAGAGTGAGCATCTGTACATCTTTTTATTAAAACATTCCTGATTGCTAAAGATGCTGAACACTTTTTCACCTGTATTTTGACCATCTGTTTTCCCTAATTTGAATAGTATCATCTGTTCATTTACATTTACTCTCCATTGATTAGATTGTTTTTCCAGTTTTTTTTGTATTTTGTCTTTAAGCTTCTTACATAGTCTGCAGATTTATGACCTACTTAGAAAACCTTATTTACCATTCTTTTTGTTGTTATTGGTTTTTTGTTTTATTTATTTATTTACTTTAGAACTTAAGAAAGGGGTTTTCTATGTAACAGCTCTATCTGTCCTGGAACTAACTTTGTAGACCAGACTGGCCTTGAATTTACAGAGACCTGCCTGCCTCTTGATATACTTGGTCAATATGTGTATATCTTTGGTTTTTATTTATAAAAGAGTTCATTGAAACATTTACTCCATTTTATTGTTATGAATATCAAACTGATACTATAAGTTAAAATGCAGAATTGGACTCAAATTAAAATTACACTATTGCCATGTTCTCAGAGTATCAACTGAACTGAGCATGTCTTTCAGTAAAACATAGACAAAAATAGGAGTGTTCACATTCTAAAATAAAGAGTTCAGAAAGTTATTGGAAAGTTGGTTTGGTGTTGTGAGAACTCCTTAAGCCAATAGCCTTTAACTTACCAGCCTACTTTGGGTGGTGTCTCTTGTACTATAAATGCAGATGAAAAGCATCCATGGCTCTCTTCATTGTTGGATTTGGCATTTAAAATGTTTTAAGAACTTAGACTTTTCTTGACAGAGGGACATGTCTACTTCTGGCAGCATCAGTTACTTCAGAGACGTTGATGGTCATTGAAGAAATTTGTTATAAAATTTGCCTTCAATGTGACCATTTTAGCCATTTGAGTAAGAAATTGCTCTTTCTTGGACTGCTTGATGGTATGCTGTACAAATTGGACATGCAGGAACCACTGAAAAGTAACTGCTAAACTGTCTAAATGACTGTATGGTTCTTCAGGGTTACTGCTTCACAGAGAAAACTGTCAAACATCCTGCAGGACACAGAAGAAAGTGACTGACAAGCTGCCTATATAGGCAAAACAGATTTTCAAATTTACTGCTACATGGAAAAGTCTGCCAGATACTATGGGCCTGTAAGCTGAAGACAGATGCCCCAACATTACAGAAGAAGTTTGGGTGACTGTTTAGGAAGCAAGATGTCTCTGTCAATTCTAGAGCTTTGGAAGTTGCTTACATACACTTCCTTTTTATTCAGGTATTCTATCTTTCTGGGATCTTCAAAGAGTTGAAGACAGATAGTTACAGTTATAGTTTTCCTTAGGTATGACAAAAAATAAATTAGATATAAAATTTAGATAGGATAGATGCTAGAGTATTTTCCTTAAATTGTCAAATATAAATGAACTAAATATTGTAACTATAATTTTACTATGTTAAAGTTAAAATCTTCCTCTTTATTTAGACAGAAGAAGGGAGATGATGTAGAATTGCCCCTCTATGCCATGAATATATTTTATTACCATTGGATAATAAAGAAGCTGCTTTGGCCCATGGCAGGGCAGAATATAGCCAGGCATGAAGAGAGAGAGAGAGAGAGAGAGAGAGAGAGAGAGAGAGAGAGAGAGAGAGAGAGAGAGAGATTTTTGGCGGAGTCAGGGAGACACCATATAACTGCCAAAGGAGAAAGATGCCCCCAAACTTTCTGGTAAGCCACAGCCTCAAGGCGATACAAAGATTAATAGAAATTGGTTAATTGTTGATGTATGAGTTAGTTAATAAGAAGCCTGAGCTAATAGGCCAAACTGTGTTGGAATTAATTTAATTTTTGTGAGTATTTGGGTCTAGGCAGCTGGGAACCAGAAGAGCAGGCTCTCTTTAGAGCTCAGTGATTAAGAACACTTGATATGCTTGTATCCTGGATTAATTCTTAGCATCTACAAGATACCTCTTACCCAACTGCAACTCTAGTTCTGGGGGTTTCAACAACCTCTTCTGCTTTCTGCATTCCCAAGGCACAGACATGTTGCATGTTGTACATTCAAATAATTATAAATACACATGAGAATTAAACTTAAAAATAGAGGATTTTTAATCTTCTATCTTTTTAAATTTTATCTTGCTGTGTGCGAGATAAAAGACACGACACTAAGCGATGTGAAAATTTTGCCTATGTATATGAAAGGGAACTCAAGAAGATTATCCTTTATTCTAATCATTGATGCAGTTTTAAAAGTTGAGAAAGTGAAGTGATAATCTCACCGTCTTTTTTGACATTGTTTGTCATGATGAATTACTGAAAACAAAGATAGTTCTATAAGTTCTCATGAATTTTAGACTTCCTATCACAGTGGTACTATCTCCAATCCTTAGCATGATGCTCATCTGGTGACAGAGGGGCAAATATGAGCTGACACGTAACCAAACAAGCACATGTTACATATGATTGGATAAAGAGAATAGTTCTTGGAGAGGTGAGGGGCAAAGGCTAGAATACCAGTATACATAAAGCAAGATGAGGAATATTTCTTGGCACTTTCAAATATATTTTGAATTTTTTGTGAAACAGAAATATCTAGCAGAAAGGGTGAAGGAAGTAGACTCTTAGAGGAAAAAAAGATAGTTAACGGTTGCTTTAAAAAACAATATCAACATCTGTACATTAGAAGGTAAAGTTTAATTTCAGTAATTCTGCCAGCTAAAAAATATTTGGACTATCTGCAAACCATGTATTATTTTAAGACACTGTTGCTGTTCAATTTCACAGATGTCTTAAATTTGAAACTGTGATACACACTATTTTGTATGTCCAGGCTGCTACATACTGTCAATGAGTTTTAAATAGCACTGAGTCAAGCTCACTCACAGTAAAAAGCTGTCTTTTATCTTCTTTTAATTGGAGTACAGGTTTTTTCCTTGGCAATAAATATTATAGATAATACTTGAAGCTGTAAAGCAGTAATGAATGTGGGATGACAGTTGAGAGCATGAGATCTTGGGGGTAGCTGCTCTGAGCAAGGAAGACAAAATGAGTATCTGTAAATAACAGAATTTCATGTATTCTTCATGGTATTATTGCAAGTCAGTTGTAAAAACCTTGTTAGAGATTCAAAGGGTATAAAATTTTTAGATGATTTTATGATTATATATAACACAGTCACATTTATGGTTTATTTACATTT
>NW_026067972.1:0-22645 GCF_014885135.2 Alexandromys fortis | reverse complement strand
TATTGCACATCTGGAACGAACATCTGGGATGAACATCTGGATAGCACATCTGGAACGAACATCTGGATTGGCATCTGGAATGACCATCTGTATAGACATCTGGATCACACATCTGGGATGAACATCTGGGGCAACCATCTGGATCGCACATCTGGAACAAACATCTAGATTGCACATCTGGAGTCTAATAAAATATAGTTCATATTACTTCTCTCATGAATATTAAAAAAATAAATATAAAAAATTATTTTTCTATTAATTCACATGATGACAGAATATGATAACATTAAAGCTTTTGTCTGTCCCCAGTACATTTCATGTGAATTGATTATACTTATGATTCAATTAACAATTTTTTATTAACCTTATTTATTTATTAAAGATTTCCGACTCCTCCCCTCCACCGCCTCCCATTTTCCTTCCCCTCCCCCAATCAAGTCTCCCTCCCTCGTCAGCCCTATGAACAATCAGGGTTCCCTACCCTGTGGGAAGTCCAAGGACCACCCACCTCCATCCAGGTCTAGTAAGGTGAGCATCCAAACTGCCTAGGCTCCCACAAAGCCAGTATGTGCAGTAGGATCAAAAACCAATGCAGTGTTTTGGGGAAAAATACAGAGTTTGGAACTCTGGCTATCACCTTTAAAAATTACTTTCTGGTGTGTGACTTGTATTTTAAACTTGTTTACTTGCTCTTACAATGTTTTTTCATTGTCTCTCCTGTGAATCAATTTGTCTGGTTACAGAAAAATACCCAAATGGATAAAATGAAAAATTACAAAAGGATCATTTGTGTTCTCATTACTCATAGAAATGGGTCAGTGTTACTCACACAGAAGATTACAAGCCCAAGCCAAGAAATATTATTAAATACTAGTTTAAAATGCAGTCTAACTTCACTCTAACTTGTATATTCCAGTCACATTTTACCATTTCCTTTATTTTAATATAACAAATAAATCTCTGCATGATTAACATCATACCTGCAACTCTAAGGATAGTCATCTAAACATCATCTAAGAAAGGCAGATATTCATGAGTGCATGTCATTCAGAATGGGCAATGAAGCCATTTCAAGGTACAATTAACCTACAGTGTTCAGCACTGATTATCTATGGATTACAATGAGTTGTTTGTTCAAGGTGGCAGTGCGAGCTGTAAATCTTTTACAAATAATAATTACTCAAAAGGAACTTCCACTCAAATAAGAAATCACAACATCACAGAGCGGTATGCTAGGGTAGTGAAGCATACCATATCAATATTTTACTAATTATTTTCAATTATACAGTAGAGTTTTTGCACATAAATCCTACTTTTGGTAATTCCATTAATACAAGTGAACTTTTAAAGTTAAAAAAAATCATTATAATCAGATTTGTGTGCCTGTTACCACACTCATTTTGGAAACACTTGTATTATAAAATAATCTTTAAACTCTTTTATTTATTTCTTTATTTTAATAATTCTCTGGTCCAGAGAAACTCTTTATGTATTTAGGTTTTATAAATTTATCTTTAAAAAAGTGATTCATTGCACTCATTCATTTCTGGTGGAAATACAAACTTGTAAAAGGCAATGTGAATCTCAGTGTGTTATTTCTGATGTAGGCTGCTAACAGATCTACCTCAGGATCCAGCTATGTCACTCTTTGGCATATATCAAAGAATACTTCTTCTTACTATAGATATTTTTGCTCAATCTTGGTCATTGCTTCTCTTTTCATAATATTCAGAAGTTGGAAATAACCTAGGTATTTGTCAACAGATAAATTGATAAAGAAAAGTCATGGTACATTTACACAGTGAAATATTGTTCAGTCATTTAAAAATGAAGTCACAAAATTTTCACGTAAATAGACTGAACTAGAAAGAATATCATGCTGAGTGAGGTAACCCAGAGCACAAAAGATAAGGGTTATTTATCACTTATATATTGATATTAACTATTAAAATGTTGGTAAACAAGCTACAATATGTAGACTCAGAAAGGCTGGGTAGAGAGGAAGGAACTAGAAAAAATAGAACAAACTCTCCAGGAAGGAGAAATTGAATAGATAGTTTTAGATTAATGGTAGGGCTTCAGGGGACCTGGAGCAGGTGGATGAAATGAGAAAGGAGAGAAAAAAAGTGAGAAAAGGAATATAGGGAGGGATCTAAAATTAACTGCTATTTGAGGAATTAATTGGTGGAAACCAGTGTAATACTTTTGGAAAGCTATATTTTATTCTGTTTGATCTGCGAATGTATTTGGGGGTGAGGTTGCTATGAGCATGTGCCAGAAGATGACATCAGATCCCAGAGTCCTAGTTTTCTGTGGTTGTCAGATACCTTTTCTGGGAGCTGACAGCTGAACGTAAGGTCTCTGAAAGAGCACTGTGCATACATAACAGTAGAACCACCTTTCCATCATGTCACCTTAGTGGATGACTTAAGATGGGAGGGTAGTTTTCATAATCCTCAATTCCATTTCATTTCTCTTCACGATGAACTTTAGGCAGGTACCACAGTCTTTACCACTGTTACTTTGTTATAACTTATTAAACTGTGATACATTAGTATTCCAATTTCTATTCTTTTTCAAGATTGCTTTAGTCATTCTTGATTCTTTGCATTTCAAATGAATTCCAGAATCGAGCATGCCAATTTCTGCAAAATCATCTAGTTGTTTTTCACAGATTTCACTATAATCTGCATTGAATCTTCATATCAATTTAAAGTGTATTGTGTTTTTAACAATACTGAGTCTGATTTATGAACATGAGGTATTTTTACCCAAGTTATCATAATTTATTTTAAACTATTTTGTTATTTTCAGGGGACATGTTTTGCCTAAATTTCATTCCATTAATTCTTCACTACATTATTAATTTAATATCACTGAAATAGAATTGCTTTGTTACTTAGAATTTTGAGTTCTTCATGGTCATTACATCTCTAAGAATTTTGCACATTGGTCACATGGATTGTAAACTCATTCAGCTCACTTAATATATTTTGTAAAGTTGTTGTGAATTCTTTAGAATTTTCTACTTATGACATGCATGTTTTAAGGGTACACAGAGTTTTCTTCCTTCTTTCCTATCTAAGTGATACCATTTTTGTATTGCAATATTCCAGACAATGAAATCTAGTAGAGTATTATTAAATCAGAATGAAAATACTGATTTAGGAGAAACCAAATCATTCCTTTTTCCTTAAAAAAATTAAATTTATTCCATTTATCCATTTGCACGTATGAGTGTGTAAGAGTCCTCTTGGAGGTCAAAGAGCAATTGATGAAAGTCAGGCTGATTTCTCCTTCTGCCATGCTGCTCCTTGGAATCTCACTTAGTCTGTAGGCTTAGCTGAAAGTACAGTTATGTGTTTAGTTAGAAATTTCTCCAGGTGCTAGGATTTAAAGGGTAGTATTTTCATTTATTCCCATGATATTCACTTTTTGTGGTTCTCATAACAGCATCATTGGCTTCACAGAATGAGTGGCTTGTTCTATATTTCCATTGTAGAGAACATGTATAAATAAATTCTGTGTTCTTTAAAAGTTTGTTAAGTTACTAAGGAAGTCATATTAATGTGGACCGATATTTTAAAGGCAGTCTTTATTTTATTTTTCCTTTCATTCAGATGACATATTTCTTCTTTAGGATGTTTAGCTGATTATATCTTTCTGTGATATTGACTTTACAATCAAATGATCTAATTTATCAGCACAATTCATATTATACCTTTAGAACTCATTTTCCATTAAAAATAAGCAATAATATATCTGTATGTTTAAATTAGAAACTTGAATCATAATTGGCACATCCAATACTGGTAGAGAAACTATCTTATTCAATACCAATAAGACTCTGGTAGGTATCTAAACTCAAAATATCTTTAAAATCAGATAAACTATCAAAACAAGACTGTTTTAGCATGAAAAATTTAAACTGGTAATAAAACAGAGGTACTTTCAAATTTATAAATACTAAGAAATTTTATTTTTCATAGAAAACTTCTTCTCAAAGTAATACTAATATTGTTTCACCCAGAAGAAAAATGAGTTCAAATAAAAGCTGTGAAGTATATGATGAATTATTAATCACATCGAGAAAAGATTGCAAATATATTTGTAACCCTGGCAGTGAATTTGATACAAAGAGCAATAGCGATTGGGGACAACTTTTATTATCTGTGTCTTGATGTGAGACCTCATGAACACATGCAATCATTCATTTCATATTCTTGAAGGTAGCCAAGTGTAATGTCTTTAAAACTGTGTGCAAAAGCAAAGTATATACAAGACCAAATTAAATTATAGGAATGGAGAAGAAATCATATTAATCCATATTGAAAAATTTCATAGTAAAACTAAATCATTATAACGGAAGGGTTGTCTAAGATTAAGAGTCATTAAAAAGATACAATGATCTAATATAATTTCATGACTTAATTGCATCACATTTTGAACACAATTATACAAAACCGATAGATGAATGATGGCATTGGCACTATGTAGGGTAATGCTCTTCTATTTCAGAGAGGAATAGTTAAGTATCTTCTCAGCCATGAACACCAATTTATTTACTTACTTATTTATTTACTCACTCATTGTATTCAGAGCAACTTTTTATTTAATAATTAATATATAGAATTAAATATCCATAGGCAGCATTTTTCTTAGGCTAAATCATTCCTTGATTGGTTGCTGGTTAACTAGTGATAAACACCTTGTGGAGGTCTTCCTTCTTCCTCATGGGATATTGACACAGGTTGTCCACAAAGCTCCTGATGACGACCCAGTATGGAAGCTACTACTTCAAGGTTCTTGGGATTATAAACAAATGAGAAAGAAAACTTGGTTTTAAATGGAATAATCCAGAACAGAAAGCAAGTGGAGAGACTGAAACAGGTGTGGGATCCAAATCTATTCTAGTCTCTTCTTATACCCAATGGGTCCCCTATATTTAAGTTGGAGGAGTTTTGGAATCAAACGTACATCCCCATAGACAACTGTGCTTCTGGGTTTCTGAATGTGTAAGTTCCTTTTAGTTAGTTACAACTTCTATCCAGTATACTTCCATATATGAGTAGCTGACAAATTAGTAATTTTTAGCAAATGGTTGCTAAATACTTCTTAAATGCTCCACATGGCATGTAGTGAGAGAAAGTAAAAAGTAAAGATACCCACAAATTAGACTTCTATCCAACTTGTTAAAAAGTCAAATATTTCCTGTGTAAAATAAAACCTTGGTTTTTCTGATAAACCTTCATTATTAGGTTATTATGATTGGACTGAGCTGGGGGAGGGTTCAGTTTTAGAGAGTGGATATATTTTCTTTCTGGCTTACTTTCCATACCTTGATTCAACATGATTAATAGCGGTGTCACTAAGTTCCACAGACAGAGAGGGGCAATATTAACCAGAGGATATCTGTGAGAGTCTCCAAACTAGCACACAAAATAAATCATGTCGGCACTTAGGCAGGAGTAGAAATTGCCTGCTTACAAGAGTAGTTTCTTTGTGGAGAGAAAGCAAAACTCACAGACAGTCTAAACATCACCCTTAAATGTGACTGGAGAATTCTGCTTGCAATTAGCAGATTTTTTTATTTAAATATAATTTCTTTCATTGCCACTTAAGAAACTTTCTATTTTATTTTCACCATGATGCTTAATGTTTAAAAGTACTGACTTCCAAGGTCTGTGACTAGGAATGATATTTAGAAATACTCTAGACTATCACCTCCTTCCACAGTAGAGAAAGTTACTTCAGTCAAATCACAGAGAAATTACCAAAACATTTAGAATTTTGACTTTTTAATACCTTAAATAGCCCTGACTTCATATCATGAGTTAGTAGATGACTCATTCCTTTTAACTTTAATTACTATCTTAATAATCCCTTGAATATTTTCTGAAGTTACTAGGAGAAAAACATGGTCATTATTTTCAAGGCCAGACAAGTAGCTACCTGGAAGACTTGAGCCCCAAAGGGAATAAAACAATGTCATCCAGAGAAGTATCAACACAGCAAACTCGAATAGCAGCGTCATGATACAATAGAAAGGCACATAATGTAGATGAGACCTTCAGAAGGCCGTTTCCTAGAAGGAACACTTGGCTAAGTTTTGTGTTCTATTTGGAGACTTTCACAGTTGAAAAGGAAATGCACAGTCCTGATTGCTTGTTATCAGGGTCCAGCATTGACAGGGTTCACTTGTTCTGGGGGGAGGGGCATGTGGATTAGAAATAGTAGATAGGAGGAAGAGAGATACAAAAGAAATACAGAGACATAGGATAGAACTGCAAGGGTGATCCAGTGAATTCTGAATATGCTCGTGTTTATTTTCCATATGTTATATAGACAAACCCAAAAAGGGGGAGAAAAAGAGTACTTTAACATGTCACAAAGAATAAACAGAACAATTATTTGCTTCAATCCTTGAAACATCAAGCCACTATATCCTGAGTTAATCATTCTGTTGTTTTAGGCAGGACAGGCAGTGAGTACACCTTAGACCAAGCATCCTGTAAGCAGTCACTCCCTGAGTCAACTCTCCTCTCACATCCTTGAAGGAGCGGAAATAGAATTGAATTCTCTGATCTTTGTTCAGCTTGGAATAGATCCACCTCTGTGAACCATCTCAATACCCAAAATACCAGATAACCACACCCTAGGTCAAGATATCTTGTTTGTGGTCACACTTCATATGAGACCACTTGTCAATAACACCTTGAAAGAGCAAGAGTAAGCTAAACCTCTCTGACCTTCAATCAAGGTAGAATGCGCCCACTTTTCTCATCCCTCACATATTTGATCAAGGTGGAAGAGACCCACTTAAGTGGACCCCACACTTGATATTAGAATGTGAATATCACTAGTGACAGTGGATTTCTCTTCAGTACTCTCTGTTTCTCCACATACATACCCATGTATACATGCAAATTTGTATGTTTCTGTCTCTCTGTCCATTTGAAAGAAGTCTGATTTTATATAATAGGTTTAAGGGGAAAAGTATATGGAAGTGACTTTGTAACAGTTACAGTTGGTAAAAGGAAGAGTCTTCTTCACATCTGTGGTTGTTTGTTTACAAACTTATACTTGTGGAAATATTGTTTGTACAAATTATGCACAGGTACCAACATGAAATTATAATATTCAAGAAGCACAATAAAAAAAAACATAGGTAAAAGAGGGACAAGTTGCAAATAAACACTGCGAATGAAGAATACTCATTCGTTTCAAATTCCCTGGGTCACCAGGAGCCTCAGTCAATCACCCTGACATTGAAGGTGAGACCCCTTCCTGGAGCCTGCTTGACTTATATGATGGCTTCACCCCTTTTGACAAGTCAGATTTCTACTGCACCATATACTTCTGTGATAATTTGGAAGAGGAGGAAGAAGAAGAGGAGGATGACAAGGATGCAGTAGGAGGCAGAGACCTGGAAGATGAAAATGACCTTCTCTTGCCCTCTCAAAAGCCTGGTGTGGGACCTGGGACAGGAAAGTCCACCAGTCGATGGCATGCTGTTCTTCCACAACACCATACTTTGATGCAAAGTTGAATATTGCATTATTATTAATTACTATTATTGCTAATTTCAAAAGGATTATTCTCTCTTAAAATACCTCCCAATCAGTTTTCCCCTCCCTCCATTCCTTCCAGCTTCCCCATATCTCACTTCTCTCCCAGAACCTCTTCCATTCTGTTTCATCTTCAGAAAAGATCAGACCAGCAAGAAGAAAACAATAAAACAGGACAAAACAAGAAAGCCCTCATATTGAATTGAAGCTGTACAAAAAAAAAAAAAAAAAAAAAAAAAAAAAAAAAAAAAAAAAAAAAAAAAAAAAAAAAAAAAAAAAANAAAAAAAAAAAAAAAAAAAAAAAAAAAAAAAAAAAAAAAAAAAAAAAAAAAAAAAAAAACCTAATAGGAAGGAAAATAGTACCAAGAATGTGGCAAGAGTCAGAGATAACACTGATTCCACTGTTAGATATCCCTGAAAAATACCAAGCTAATAACAATAATATATACCCAGAGGATCTGGTGCTGACCCATGTAGGCCCCAGGTTTGTTGCTTCAAGCTCTGAGCCAATATTAGTCAGGTGAGTTAATTTAGTGGGCCATGTTCTCCTGGTATCACCCATACTCTCTGTCTCCTACAATCGTTCCTCTCCTTCTGTTGGGTTCCGCAAGTGCTCAAAGGAGAAACCCAATTAAGACTTCCAATTTAGACCGCTATCTTCATAACCTCCAGCTGTGTGTCTCTGCACCTGTGCTATCTGCTGCTGGAGGAAGTCTCTCTGGTAATGACTAAACAAAGCACCACCCTAATGACTATATCAGTAGGAATCATTTCATTGACTTCCTTTTTTTATTTATTATTTTAATTTTGATCAATTGTATTTGGTAACATACTAGGTCTCTGGGCTATCCAATTTCTGGTTCCTGGACATACAAGCAGTGTAGAGCATGACCTTTCTCTCACAGTATGAACCTCAAGTAAGACCAAATATTGGTTGGCCACTCCCACAAGTAGCATGCAACCATTGCCCCAGCACATCTTTACTGTATTTATCACCGTGCAAAAAACTCAAGGATCTCAATGTAAAACTAGACACATTGAACCTAATCAAAGAGAAAGTGTCAAATAACCTTGAACACATTGGCACAGGACACTACTTTCTAAATAGAACACTGATAGTATAGGCACTAAGATCAACAATTACTAAATGGGATTTCATGAAACTGAAATACTTCCTTAATACAAAGACCACCTTCAATAGGAATAAACAGCATCCTACAGAATAGGAAAAGATTTTAGCAAGACATTATTCAACACAGGGCTAATACACAAACTATATAAAGAACTCGGGAAATTAGATTCGAGAAAGATAGATAACCCAAGGGCAGAGTTGATGGCTCATTCGCTAAAGTGTTTTCCTTCCAAGCATAAGGACCTGAGCTTAATTCCTAGAACTCATGGATAAAGCTTGGAGTGGTAATGCTTTTGTGATCTTGACTCTGGGGAGAGAATGAGACGTGAACCCCTGGGAACACTAGGCAGAAAGTCTAACTTAATTGGTGAGTTTCAAGTCAGTGAAAGACCACTATGAAAAACAAAAGAAAACAACAAAATAAACAAACAAAAAAATAGGTGGATAGTACCTGAGGAATGATACCTGTAATTGTTTTCTGACCTCCATATATAATACATGCATGCATACTGGCACACTTACACACACACACACACACACACACACACACACACACACACACACACACAAAGAGTTTCTTGTGCTCCACTAGTTTTAATAGTGGGGTGGGTGCTAAGAATGAGAAGGGCATGGTGCTGCTAAATAATCTTAAACATGTGAAAAGAAACTTTTCAAATTAAAATGTTCATGTTATCCATAGATAGCGGGGACCCCCCTAAAACCACTACAGAGACTGAATACCATATGTAAAAGCAAAGAGCTTTTATTCAAGTTTGAAGTAAGACTTTGCATGCGTCCAATGCATTAGCACATTCAGAAAGCCTTGAGCTCAGTTGGGGTAAATTTTCTATAATAGCAGAGGTTAGGGTGAGGGATTTCTAAGGTTAAGACCCCTGATTGGCTGACTTTTGTCTAGGGGTGTCCTGGTGAAAATGGAAGGGGCATCAGGTAATCTTATCTATAATAGTTGCATTGTTAGGTATTTCCTTTGGATACTGGTTGGTCCATTCCTGGATGTTGCCTGGGTGGTCCCAGTTTGTGATCTTTTTTTGGAGTCAGGTGTTGGCTTTGGGTAAACTGAGACTCAGGCCAACTTTTTGGTTGTTCTTTATTGAACCTGTCTTGGCAGGTGTGTACCAAGCTGCCCTGGGACCTACAGATCACATCAGTATTATGGTCCTTTTATTTACCATAATTAAAGCTTTCACTGCTTTGAACTGATGAGATAAGGTAGCCTAAGGAAATAATTATTAAAACAAAGACAAAAAAAAGTCATTAAGAGTAAACACAGAAGTCTGCATTGACATCAGTCATCCATTAATCATGAGATACTGTGTAATTCATTTAATGTTTTAACAAACTACTGATGGTCATTTCCATAGGTAGCTAATGAATGCTTGTAAATTGGCATATGTATGAATGAAGATGAAGAACTCTGGTTGTTTTTACACAGGACACTGCATTTTAAATGGAGCAGCATCCTGGGCATTTCAATTAGATAATAATGCTCTTTGTTCTCTTTTAGAGTTCTGTGAAACACAGTCTCTCTGTGTAGCCCTGGCTGTTCACTGTCCTAGACATTGTGATGTAGCCCAGGCTGGTCTCAAATTTAGAAAGACATCTCTCTATTTCCAGAGTGCTGGAATTAAATGTGTTCAATACCACATAAGGAAGAAAATAGATTTTTATAGGGCATTTTAATGTTCAAAGTGTACAATTTATTTCTGCTAGGTTATATCAGTATAAATACATTCTCCTTAAATTAAGGATGAAGGGTTACTTCATATAGCTAAACTTTTTGTTTCCTTTTCCCTTTCGAGGAGATGGCATCTGAGATTGCAGCTGTATCCTCCCACCCCCAGTCTCCTTTGTATAGCTTAATTATTCATAATGTCCTATTTATATTTTCATTGTAACAGTATAAAACACATTTTCTGATGTACTTTTACTTCAAGTGTTGTTAATTCATAATGTGAACTTTTCCTTTTCACTAATCTTTTCCAAACTATGAAGTTTCATTGTAAGTTCAAACACCCCAACTGAAATTTTCCCTCTGATTAATTTTTATTTAATTATCTTTTAAACATAGCCTGCATACCTGTTGTAAAAATGTAAGAAATAAATTAAAAGGTGAGATTATTCATTACTAGGTTTTATAGAACAAAAAGTGCTTTTGTAATATAATAGCTATTCTTGACTGAATAAATACAGAGGGTATTACCCTCATTAAAATCATAAAACACTGGGTATTTATAAAGTGTCACCCTAATAGCAGATGTTATCATGAGCATTATTACCATTTGCATAATTTGTTTTATATTAAAGTATTACATTTACTTTATATTAAAATATAAATGTGAGTTTCTATTAAAGTAAATGTAGCACACACATACATACACACATATAGCTTTTTCATTAGTCCCTCTATCATTTCTTTTTACTTCTGCCATTCTACCTATGTATCTTACTTTTCTGCACAGACTGTCAGCTTGATTGAAAGGATGGTGGATAACCCTACAAAGTTACATTGTCTTAAACTCAGAAATAGTCATTAGTCCTGTGTTATGTAAAGTAAACCCTATTATCTTTTCACTTTATCCCTGCAGTTATTAATTTTCATTTATTTTTTTCATCTACTGACAAAAGCCAAGGAAACCTGCCAGAATCATACTACTCTGGATGTTACCATTTTACAAAGAGCTCTTTCATCGCAAATTCATTTTATTTATAGTTTTTATCATTTTTATAAATAATTAAGTAATAACAATTTAATACATATTAAGTGGTAGTTTATATAGAGGTTAAATTTTAAATTTAAAGTTGTAGAATTGAGGTTTTATTCTTTTATTCTTCAAATATATATATATATATTATAACTTACCCACATATAGATTCTAATAAGCCATAAAAATGCATACAAATGTTTTTATTGACATATTATATATTCATGTTATTTATATTTTTATGATTATTAATAAGGTAATTAACATATACTATCAATCCAAATATATAGAAATATGATTTATTATATTATGGGATAGTCTTATGTTTTTAAAATTTATATTTTTTTTCCTATGGTTTGTTAGGATGACTTACAGGCTATGTTCCAACTAATCCAGCAATGGCTGCCTATGAATGGAAAGTTCAAAAATCCAATAGTTGATTAGTCCATGTGGTTGGATATTCCAGCTGGTATCTAGTATATTCTGGAACCACAAAGAAATAGACTCTAATGACAGTGAAGGAATGGTCTTGCTAGAAAGGGACAGGCAAACCGACAAAGAATAAAAGCTTTCTTTTTCCAAGTCCTTACATCAGCTTCCGGTAGAAGGTGTGGCCCATATTAGATCTAGATTAAAGGTTTGTTTTTCTATCTCAAAGATCCTTATTTCAGGTAGCTCTTACTATTTTAAATACCAAAAAATTAAAAAATAAAAGAAAGAAAACATTATGTGAGTAAAAATAAATAAGTACATAGACTTTTTTTTACAATATTTTTATTAATTATTTAGGAATTTATTACAATGTACTTTGACCATATTGTACTGGCTAATTTTATGTCATCTTGATGCAGGTTATATTATCTGAGAAAAGGGAAACTCGATTTGAGAACATGTTTCCATAAGATCTGGCTACAGGCAAGCCTGCAGGGCATTTCTTAAATTAGTGACTATTTGTGAAGGTGCCAGCCCATTGAAGGTAATGCTATACATGTGATAGTGCTCTTGAGGTCTATAGGAAAAACCAGGATGAGCAATCTGTGATTAGCAAGTCAGTAATTAGCACCCTTCATGATCATTGCATCAGTTTCTGCTGCAAGGCTTTGCCCTTCTTGAGTTCCTGCCTTGACTTCATTTGTAATGTGGGAGCATAAGCTAAATAAACCCTTTTCTCCTCATATTTTTAGGCTGAGGGTGTTCTTTCTTTTCCCGACTGCTCAGACTTGAATAATGACACAGAAACTGTATTAGTGACAGTACTGTTTAGCCTATTAGCTCAGGCTTCTTATTAATTAACTCATACCTTAAATAAACCCACTTCTATTATATAGTGCATAGCCACAAAACTGTGGCTTACCAGGTAAAGTCCTAATGTGTCTTTTTTTTCTTTGGCAGTTACATGGCATCTCTCTGACACTGCCTACTCTATGTATCTCTTCCAGCCTGACTGGATTTTGCCCTGCTATAGGCCAAAGCAGCTTCTTTATTAATCAATGGTATTAGCATGTATTTATAGCATACAAAGGGGAATCCCACATCATTTTTCCTTTTCTGTCTAAATAAAAAGGAAGGATTTAGCTTTAACATGGTAAAATTACATATAACAAAACAGCTTCAATCAAGAATTACAGTTCAATATTTAGTCTATTTGTGTCTGGAAAATTTAAAGAAAATATACTATCATCTTTTCTATCTTTTTAGTCTAAAATTTCATATCTTATTTATCTTTCATCATAACTAAGGCAAATTATTACTATCTGTCTTCAGCTCTTCAAAGACCCCAGAAGGATATAATATTACCTAAGTAAACAGGAAGTGCATTATAAGCAGCTTCCAAAATTTTAGAATTGACAGAGACATCTCGCTGCCTGGACAGTCACCCAGAGTTCTTCTGTAACATTGGGGTATCCATCTTTTGCCTACAGGTCCGTAATATCTGGCAGACTTTTCAGTGAAGCAAAAAATTTGTTTTGCCTATATTGCCAGTTTGTCAGTCACTTCCTTCTGTGTCCTGCAGAATGTCTGAAAGACTCTTTCATGAAGCAGAAACCTATAGGACCATCCCATCATTGGGAAAGCTCAGCAGTCACTTTTCTGTGGGTGCTACAAGTCCAGTTCATACAACATACCATCAAACAGTCCAGGCAAGAGCAGTTTCTTTCCCAAATGGTTAGATCTGTTACATTGAAGGCAAATTCCATAACGAATTTCTTCAAAGCCCATCAACCTCTCTGAAGTAACTGATGTAGACAGAAGCAGAAATGTCTTACTGTCAGGAAATATCTAAGTTCTTAAAAACATTTTAGATGCCATATTCTGTAGGTCTTTGGAATGTTGAAGATTATCTATCTAACTGAAATATATCTCTATATATCTTGAAAACCTTACTAACATGACTACAGTTTAAATATTATATATAAATATCTATTAACCTGTGTTTCTTAATTATACATTACATTTTTAAATGAGGTTCACAAATACAAGAGTAGAAACACATATAACAAAACTGACCTTAAATTTGTGTCAATAAACCATACCAATGTAAAGCAATAATTTCTAGATCACCTCTTTAAGTGAAAATAAACATATATAAAAATCATTTTGGGAATTTGGGCATTGTTCTCCCCAAACTGCTTCCTTCTGTTTGTTGGATGAAGCACTTTTAGGTATTTACAAAAACCTTTCATGGAGGAGGGAGGGTGCTCTTGTTTCATCAAACCACATTAGCCTGGAAGGAATCCACAGGTTTTCACCTTCTGTGAAAAAAAAAAAAGGAGAACCTCTTTTTCCAAGTAACATATCCTTATACCCAAATTTTGAGGTCAATATGCCTTTATGTTGCTTTAACTCAGCAGTGCCCAGAAAGAATCAAATGTCTCTCAACAGCCAAAAAAAGTCAAAGAAAACACAATAATACACATAATCTAAACTTTCTGTGTATATTCCATCTTTACATGGCATTTTTTACTTCTTTAATCTATGACTGTATGTATGTAATCTTTCATATTACTTTTGCTGTTTATTTAAGACTTTACTTATTTTTATAAAAGTCTATACTCTTTTTCTTCTCTCTCACAAGCCTACATACATTTCAAATACACTGTGTCTCATTTAGAGGTCATTGATGATGTCCTATTGTATACCTGAAATCCTTTTCTGACCAGGAATACTTTTTTCTTTGTTAAATGCTAAGTGGGCATGGCTAGAACCAACTCTGTGGCCCTGTCTGTTTGTTCTGCCCATAGTGTTGGCAGGCTCAATGCCAAAGCTCCAGAGACGCAGTGTTCTATGTCACCATTGTGTAATTGGTAGCGCTCTGCTCACAAACCCAATTTAAGTGTAAGACTTCCCAAAAGAGCCAGAGTTTGTTCTGTCATCATGGACCAGGAAGCCAGATATTAAATAATCCTGCATTATTTTGCCAGTAACACTGAGTCGGGAAGAGTTCTCTTAAAGGGGCTGTGCCTCTGTTTGATGCCTGCACACAGACCCTACCTGAAACAAATGCAGTACCAAGAAGCTGTGCTTAACTCTGCTTTTTGTGTCTAGAATTCCTTCCCAAGCTCTCTCAGTTTTTATGTGGAAGTACTTGTCCCACACTGGCACACTATTTTGTAGTTGGAGACTCAATTTCCCTTTCTGACTATTTAGACCCAAATAATCACCCAGAAACTATGTTAATTACAACACTGTTCAGCCAATGATTCAGGCATATTTCTAGCTGGCACTTACATCTTGAATTAACCTATTTCTATTAATCTATGTATCAGCATGAGACTGTGTCTTACTTAAGGATATGAAGTCTGTCTCTTTTGGTAGCTACATGGTGTCTCTCTGACTCTGCCTGCTCTGTATATCACTTCCAGTCAGGAAATATTCTGCCCTGGTATAGGCTGAAGCAGCTTCTTTGTTTGGGATCATTAGTTTCTCCTACCTCTGTTCTGCCTTGGTGACAGACTCGATCTTGTGTATGTTTGGACAGGCAGTCATAGATTCTGTGAGTTCAAAAGTATAACTGTCCTGTCATGTTCAGAGAGTATTTGTCAGATCTTCTACAACCAGTCACTCACATAATCTTTCTTCACAATCGTCCTTAGTGATATCTGACTCGGGAGGAAGTGTGATAGAGATATTTCATTTGTGGCTGGGTATACTTCATTGACTCTTATTGTCTGTACTTTGGAGAGTTGTGAATTACTGCATTAACCAAAAACCACTGCACACAGAAACTTTACTAATGATGACTCTGGGAGACAATTTTCTATGAGCACAGAGATAGGAATTTATAGAGCAATTTTTAATGAACTTCATATAGCAAAATACTGGTAGGAAGGTTCTGAACTAGAAGTGTCCTAACCATGTGTGTTTTTCCAGGATTATATACCTATGTTTTCTCCTGTGGAGTGGATCTTAAATTCAATGATAAAGCAGTGGTTTTCTACCAAAACATTCAAGCCACCATTGCAGCCATGGTCATATCTGGCCATATCAGACATTATTTCAGTTCAAACATACATGAATTTGTAAATCTGTGGATGACTTTCAACCCCAACAACCTAAGTAGCATCTTCCAGTATACTGAAAATTATGAATCTCCTGGTTTTTCCAGGTCCTGTGACCAAATTGTGTGTTGTCTTCAGCAACACAGTCTTATTACAAATTCTGGTGGGTGACCAAGAGAATTGACTAAAGCTTGAACTTTTTTTTTTTTTTATTTTGTGTATATGTGGGAGGGGAGAGGAGTCCGCTTCTACATAATATAATACACCATACCAATGACTTGAGGGTAATCCTACTTTTAACACTAGGATTTTTATTTAGCAATATGGCCTCTGATAGTGGTATTGTATCACATATAGGGTAATTCCAAATAAACACTATTTTATTTACATATGCATAGTTAGGGGCCTCATCTCATATAGCAGTTGATTTCTCTATGGGTTTTTCAAACATCCTCAGTGAATAGTTCTCCTTCTCCCAATCCCTCTTCTGCTTTATCTTCTCATCTGTTTTTTTTTTCCAGATAACTCTCTCTCCCAATTATCCTTTTCTCTTAAATGTATTCTGTGTTCTTTTATCCTTAAGATCATTTGTGCCCTTCCCATTAAGAGTACTTTTCTTGTTTACTGAATTCTTCAGGTATTTCAAGTTAAACAAACAAACATAACCATTAATCATAGCATCCAATATAAGTGAGAACATCTGATGTTTGTTTTTTCTAGGTATAAGATCTTCAATGTCCAATATTTTATCTGAAATTTCAAAATGTGACTTTTGTTTATAGTTCAATAAAATTCCATTTTGCACTGAAATCTTTAAATAGAGTCACCTAGCATGAGTTCAGCTAGCACATCTATTTTCGCACATAGACACTTTATATTAGACAATAATTATGTTAATCAATAGACAAGAGTTACTGGTATTCCATTTTTGACTAAAAACTAAATATAAAGAATATCACTTAAAATTACAAATATATAATAATTCTATAATTTCTGCTTGCAAAAATACATTGCTTCCTAGAGAAGATAAAACAGGGATCTGTAATATGGTTTCACGGTATGATATATCTCATCCTGATGTCAAATAAAGAAATAGTACATGGAAGTTTCAAGCTTCGCTGGAAGTTTTGGAAAAGAGTGTGCTGAAAATAAAAAAAATCGCACTGAATTGTGGAATCCATGTATAACTATGCTGTTAAAGGATAATTCTATTTTTGAATTTTTATTTTTGTCAGATGACAGTCGGGTATAATGAATTTCCCTGAAGCACTTCCAACTTAAAATTTTCACATAAAAACATGACAATTGCTCTTCAACAATTCAGAACAGTAATGAAAAAGAACAGTTCGAATGATAGTGACTTCTATGTAACAGGGACTCGAACTGGGCAATCCACTCTGAAGTTCATGAAAGAGTTATTTTTCTGGCAAATGATCTTTCATAATTGGCTTCTGTTTTATGCTGCTTGCTATTTGATTTCATGAACCTGTCACTGAAGTTGTGAGAAGTTTTATATTAAATGATTCCACTTTATCTAATAAAATTCTTAAGTCATGTACTTACCTTTTCTATAGCTCCTTTTATTCGCCATGTGATCTATAGAGCATCGTCTGAACCAGCAGAGTTACTTCTTGATGACTCAATTACCAAGTATTCCTGTGTGTTTTTGAAACCCTATAAATGAGTTAATCAGAAATATATTGACTAGTGTTTGTAGGGAGGAAGTGCTTCTATGAGAATCAAAACTGAATTACTCAGTCCAACTGAGTGTTTTACTTACAGTAGCAAAAGGTGAAAACACATCTCTTGCCTAATGGTTATCAGTTACACACTGTGGGTACTCAGCATTTTACACAGTGTTTGAATGTTGCACTGTGAATAATATCTTTAAAAGTAAAAACAGGAACTGATTGTGACAATAACATTTAGAAGCACATCATAAAATCTTAATAAGGCAGATAGAAAATAAACTAAATAAAGAGCCAGGTAGGACTCATGTCCTAGTTAGGAGTCTGGTTTGGGGAGTAGGTGACATCAGTGTCATGGTACTGTGTTACACTATAATTTTTCTCTTCCTATATATTTTACAATCCAATGAAGTTCTCCAAGATAAATTGTGGCTAATGTAATACCTAATATTAATTATTATTATAATATGGAATATGTTTTCCTAAAATAGGACATAATATTCTTCTTCACAACAGAATAGACTTTTGGTACATATACTCTGGTTTTAGTGTTAATCTCAGTCCACTACACAAAGAATCTTCTCCCATGAGGCCTGAGAACTGCAGTAAGCTATTAATGTCCAAATTTAGAGGGCAATTTACTACCAAGTTTGATTAGCAGAAGTACCAGAGGAGGTTAATCTCTAAAACAAGTGTGTTGAGAAACATTCATATTTTCTCTCATAATGACTGAACTAATTCATATCCTATTTACAGGGCATGAAGTTCATTTTTATCCTATATTCTTTCCAACATCTGATGTTTTCTTTTTATTATTGGGATGAGATGAAAACAGATTTGGTTGTCAGAATAATACATATCTACAACACCTGTCCTTTAGATTTAAAACATCCAACTTCTGTATAACAAAATATAACAGAATAAACTATTTCAATCATAATGTTTGTATTTCTACTTAAATGTTGCTCATTCTTGCCCAGATTGACTGTTCCATTTAATTTATATATTTATTTGATCAGGCTGACCTTATCATAGTTCTTCAAATACCTTTCATGTCATTAAAAACTGTTTCTTTGTATTTAATTCTTTGTGGTCATAAGGTGACATGCTCTTGAGGACACAGTAAAATTGAAAGGCAATGTTTCCAGTAGGAAAGTTTAGAATTTCCAAATTGTAGGAAATCAGTTTTGAAATATGACATTAACCCACTATTAAATTATGTTTCCACGTGAAGTACAGCAGAGACATGGAGGTGCATAATGGAGTGTACAAGCTTAAGTAAAATATGTTCATGTGGTGGGAAGGAGGATATGATGTTGATCTGACTAAAAGAAGTCAGTAGTTACTGAATAATGGTTATCATTGCAGGTAGATTTCCACTTGAAGGATATGAAACAGGTGATCATATCAAGGGGCTATTCTTTATGGCACACACATTCCCAGGTATATTAAACTTTGACATAATAATGGCAACCACATATTTTTAATTATGAAATATATTTAACATATGTAAAGATAAATTATGAAACAAAATTGTGGAATTGGATTAAGTAGGTATGTTAATGTAAATAATGTTAATATTGTACAGTTGTAGATGGAAAATAATTACATAGAAGCATGACTTATGCAGACATATGGAAACATTGTAGCATTGTCGCTGTTATGCTCAGCTAGAGCAGCTAATTGTCACATCAAAGTTTATTTGTAATTTCTTGAAGACATTAAGGGTCATTAAAGAAACAATTATTTTCAGTTATGAAGAATTTATGGCTTTTTCAATAAATTAATGAGTGTTTAGAAACAGTGGAGTCATATAAAAAGGACCCCAAAACAAGTGTCAAACTGAACTCAGCAGCCAATTACACATAGAAATAATGTTATAACAGCTTGAATTTTGTGAATACAACAATAATTCATGAGTATGGATTTGGATCAAATAAAAGTTTGTGGTTACAAATTATTTTATAGTTTCATTAATTACAGAAGGTAAGCACACTTTAACAATACTTGACACTAATGTATCACCTTAAACTAGTGGTCTATGTGATGGACAAGTCAAACCCACACCAGCATGAGGGGAATGCAATAATTAACACTATCACAAGGTACATGCGACACATTTCTATTTCAAAATCTTAAAGTATCATTTAAAAAATGTACAGGATAATTTAATCTCAGTTGTATTCAATAGTTGTAGTAAAATGAAACTTAGACATTCATAAAATAGTTCTGAAAGTTATCTTGTAAATATGTCAGATTCAATAACCCATTAGAATTGAATTAGATGAGAAATGACTCTTCTAAAACATCACAATTATTTAAATGTAGGGACAGTCAGTGCACATTGCAGAGCAAACTAGAAAAGAATAGTTGCTCTTATAAGCACCTTACTTTAAGACATTTCTTTATTTTTCAAACAATGATAATACCCATGATTTTCAGACTAAAGCTTATAGACGTTGTACCTAAGGAAGTAACTGGTCAATAATGTGAATCTACTTATCGAAAATATTTAATGCATTTCTGTAAAATAAATTATTTTCTTCTTCTGAACCCAATAGAATGGAGATGAGAAGAAACACATGGGTAAAATGGAAATTCAACTTATTATACTGGCCATTTCCTTATAGTTGAGAACAAAGAAAATGAACTGATGAGTCACAGAAAGTATATTATTATAAAAATATGTTATTGCTCAAGGAAACTGGACATCCTGAGAGTGACGTACATGTCAGTATAGCATTAGCGGGTGCCTGGCTTCTCATGGAGTTGTACATGCTCTTTTTTATAAGTCTGACTTTCCTTTGCAATGAAACATCCAAGAGACATAACTTAAAGAAAGGAAGTTGCTCTTTTGCTCTCATGTTCAGAGAGCTTAGTCTTACCTCCTACCTGATAGCCAATTCCAAATACGAATCCTCAGCCAACAATCTTATTATTAGTTATTCTTGACTAGTGATATGATGCTGCAAACTTGGGAACCATGGGAAGAGAGAGCATTTGTTTTTATTTAGTTAGTTTCTATAACTACTAAAACATCTTGGAGTATCATCTTGGAGTATAGTTTATTTACATGTTAAATTAATTTAAGTAATTTCTGCATTATTTCTTTTTAAAATATTTGTTAATATTATACACCTATATTTGTTTCTACTCATCTCCCATTAATAAGCTGATCACAAATGTCTAAAACAGAACCTCTTTTTTCTCAATTCGAGAAAATCTATCTGTAAGAATTATAGCTCACATAGAAAGGTAGCAGGGGAATACCACAATGACACACCACACAACAAACCTCACACAAGAGATTTATTAAGAGGGGGAAAAACAGGAGGGTGGCACCTTCTGCTTGGGCAAGAAACAGCAGGAAACTGAGAAGGCAGGTTTATACAGAGGTTCCTGAGAAAGTGGGGAAAACTTCTCTGGATGAACCTTTCCAGAGTGGAGACTGCTGGGATTTCAAGTCCAGAACTTGGACTTTTTACTATTAAGGGTGGAGGTTGGGCAGTCAGAGTGTTCTGCAGGTACAACCTGGAAGTTGGAGATCCTCAAGGGAGGGGCCTGAGCTCCTGTGTGGCGTGAGGGCCTTATGCTACCAATTGATGTTTAATAAAATCTATGTATTGTTACGATATAAAGATGAACCGTACCAAGCTAAACTCAGGACTAGTTATTTTCAGCAAAGATAAACAAATGAAAGGCTCATTCAGAGAACTGCATTTAAAGTTACGCATCCTTTGATTTTGGCAGCTTTGTCAATCTGTTTCCTAGAAGAGACAGTATTTTCTCTTCACAAAGAGCTAAACATTTACTTCTCAACTTTTAGTATTTAGAAAGAAATACTAAAACTTTTGTATATAGAAAGAAAAAATAACAACTTTGAATTCCTTGTTTCCAATACAAAAGTATATGCAATTTCTAAATTCTGTTGTAACCCAAGTAATTCTCCTTATTATTTCTCTGTGTGTGCTACTGAAATACCATTGCCCAGTAAGCTATTTGTCCAGTACCTAATAGGCCATTAGTTATTGCTATTGTATGACTGGCTAGATGGCTGGCTGAATGATGGATGGATGGCTAAATCAGAAATAATGAACATTCATTCACTATATTGAATGTATGCATATTTCCCCAAATTTTCATTACACTTTCAGTCTTTCCATATTTCATCTCTTTTTTATGTGTTGAAATTTAATTAACACTATTTCATTTTCTATTTTTCCTTGTGCTACTCTCTTTATAAGGGAAAATCATAACTATTTTTGTATATTTCTGATTAACAGAAAGTACGAATTAAATAGGTATCAAATGGATATACCAATGCTCTATGTACAGAAAATATCTTCGTCAATGATGGTTATATCTAAAATAAAAGACACTTTCAGTGTTGTACCAGAAAACACCAGAGGTGACAATAATGACTGTCAGTGTTCATTTTGTTACTTTTCAAATCTTTTTATGAATTGTATATTAGCATCTGATGAAGAACTTGCCTTGCTCAGAACAAGATCACATTCATTCTTTATTCACCATTCCCACTCTCCTGTAAGACCTACCTTCATATAGGTATCCAGTTATAGAATAATTATATAACATATCTATGTAGTGAATTTGTGGGATAAACACTGTAATTTATATCAAACATTAGTTCTATATAACATTAGACTATGAGGATTATTTAATTTCTGTTACATTATACTTTTTTAAATTTATTTTCCGTGTCCAACCTTCCTTTATCCCAACCATCCAATTCCCCCAAGCTCCCCCCAATCTCCCCTTCTCACGTTTCTCACCATATTTCCCCTTGGCCCCATGCCACCTATTCCCAAGTTCCCAGTTTTTGCCCATCAATATTGTCTACTTCCCATATCCAGGCGGATGACTATGTGTTTTCCTTTGGGTTCGTCTTCTTATTTAGCTTATCTAGGATCACAAATTAAATGCTCAATGTCCTTTATTTATGGCTAGAAACCAATTATGAGTGAGTACATCCCATGTTCATCTTTTTGTGTCTGGGATACCTCACTCAGGATAG
>NW_026067971.1:8255689-8257438 GCF_014885135.2 Alexandromys fortis | reverse complement strand
GATTTATTGCATCTACAGAGAGACTTAATACCAGAGTATGGAAATATTTCAAGTATAAATAAGAAATTATTACATGAAGGTTTTTAAAACAATTGAATGTTATTTTAAAAAAATGTATTCTTTAATGTGTCTTTTTACTGAAATTGCTAGATAGCTAATTTACAGTGTTTTTTCACCACAATTTCCAGGTATCTAGTTAAAAAAAAAATAGCAGGTTTGGAGGGAGAGAGGTTTAAGCTGTCCCTAGGTGAGCACTCCTTCCGTCAGGCCCCCGGCCTGGGGTGTCTGCCTTCCCTATGGCTGGACACCTGGCTTCAGACTTTGCCTTCTGGTGGGGGTGATGGGTCGGGAGGGCTGGAGCCCGGCTGGTGGACCCTAAGACTTGGATAAGCTTCCAAGGGCCTCCAGGTGGGCCTGGAATCAGGCCAGGGGTCATTGGGCCAGGCTCAGAGGTGTTGGGGATCTCCCCTTGATCCCCGCCGTATGAATTCTTTGGAGGGATGGCATACTGTGGACCTCAGGTTGGACTGGGCCTAGTGCCCCAAGTTGGCCTGGAGACTTTGCAGCCTGAGGATCAGGCAGGAGCAGGAGCGGAGAGCAACTCGGAGGGGTCCTCCCCTGAGCCCGGCACTGTCCATCCGGGTGCGGTGCAGTTGGAGAAGGTGAACCAAATCCCGAGGAGTTCCAGGACATGAAAGATCTGCAGAAGGAGCTAGAGCAGTTTGCCAAGGTGCTGAAATAGAAGAGGATCACCTTGGGGTACACCCTGGGTATTCTCTTTGGAATGGTGTTCAGCCAGACCACCGTCTGCAGCTCAGCTTCAAGAACATGTGCAAGCTGCGCCCCCTGCTGGAGAAGTGGGTAGAGGAAGCCGACAACAACGAGAACCTTCAGGAGCAATGCAAAGCGGAGACCTAGGTGCAGGCTGGAAAGAGAAAGCAGACGAGCATTGAGAACAGCGTGAGGGGGAACTTGGAGAGCATGTTTCTGCAGTGCCCGAAGCCCACCCTACAGCAGATAAGCATTATCGCCAAGCAGCTCGGCTTGGAGAAGAATGTGGTCCAAGTGTGGTTCTGTAACTGTTGCCAGAAGGGCAAATGATCAAGCGCTGATTATTCCCATTTTGGTGCCCCAAGCTGTGGGAGCCCCCACTTTACCACACTCTACTCTGCAGTCCCGTTTCCTGAGGGCGAGGCCTTTCCTACTGTTCCCGTCGCTGCTCTGGGCTCTCCCATGCATTCAAACTGAGGCGCCAGCCGTGCCTGGGGATGAGGTGAGCTGAGGCGAGGGGGAGAGAGGTAGATAGAAACTGGAGCCACCACAGCTTTGGGGTGAAGCTCCTTTACTGAGGAAGGGTCGCAAGCACAAAAAAGGTGGGGAAGATGAAGTTCAGTGATGCTGTTTTGATCGTGAGCCTGTCACTCATTTTGTTCTTAAATAATAAATAAAGCCTGGGACACATTGGATGGCAAAAAAAAAAATTAGCAGGTTTGACAGCTATAAAAGACTGGATTCCTGCTTAACTATGCTTTGGATATAATACCATGTGTTCTTGTTAACACTTAACTTTTTAAAGAAGAAAGAAGCATCAAATTATCACTCCATAGATTTTAAAATATTATGATCGATCTCCAGTAATCTCCTTGACAAAAGCGTCATGCAGTTCATAATACCTTCTGACAAGAACTCCAGAGAGGTTCACTCGCACAACTAAAGAAGCCTATGAGTAGGAGAAAATCAAGTTTTACA
>NW_026067971.1:8248996-8251088 GCF_014885135.2 Alexandromys fortis | reverse complement strand
CTGGGGGCTATCTCTAGCTTGTCTACTCTATTCATTTGTTTTGGGTTTTGTTTGTTTCATTTTTCTTTTCCATATTTTGATGTGATCTAACTCAAGTATCTGAGTAATGTTTATTTTATCTAAGAAGACCTGAAAAATGAAAACATCTGTTTCCGATGATTTGGGTTTGTAAATCAAATGGAGAGGTTATTTTCTTAAAGTGAGATTCAGAGCTCTGTATTCATACTAATCCTCAGAGAAATTGTTAATAATTCTGTGATCTTGAAATGTATCTTCTGTAGATCACAGAATAGACTTTATGTTTTATCACTCAAAACTTCCCTCCCTGATAATATTTAACAACTACTTTCCAAATTCACCATGCGAGCTACAATTTCTCCACATCCCCCATCCAAGGTAGTAAGGCTAATTTAAGTCCATACATTGAAGCAAGGATTCATGATTCAAATTCTCTTGTACCAATAATATTTTCTCCTTTTTTTGGTCCTAATATTGTCTTACTACTCATTCATACATTTGTATTTTTCTACTCTGGCAACTTTAATGCAAATTTTTTATCCTAACTCCTTTCTAGTTAGTGAATTCAAGGATGATTCATTTAATATTGCTATAGTCTAAACAGTGTAAATTAGATGTATTATAGTCTCTGGAATGGTTTTGACTAGCTGCAGAGGGGAAATTTCAGGTGATAATGCTACAAACAACATCAATGTTCTGTAACAGTATGCGCTAATATAGTCCCTCAGGAGGGCAGAAAAATATTTTTTTCAAGAATCCTGTGGGTTGGCTGCTATTAAAAAGTGTTGGGCAGGTGAGACTTATGTAGCTGGTCCTATAACAGGAGAGAGAGATTACTTCCACATTGTGAGTCCAGACATACATTACTACAGATTTGGTAAATATGCATATTTTAATGTTTCAATACACTGTGTGAATATATGTTTGCTCCACTCCACTATGCTTTGGAAAAGAAACATTAACTTTAAAAGAACAGTATACTTTTAAAAAACTATTGTTATGATAAATATGAAGTCCTGTCTTTGGAATGAAGCAAATCTCTAAAGTCAATAAATACCACATAAGAAATGGATATGTGAAAGTTAATCATTATTGTGTGGGAAGAACAGGATGCCTCTGATATATTAAAATTTAAGATTGTTTCTTGACCTGCTAAAGTATAGAGACATTCCCAAATGTTTTTCTGTAACATTTCTGGATGAGATCAGATTGACCAAGAACTATTCATGTACACAAAAAACCCAGAAGATTGTACCCCTAACTAAAATCTGGAGAAAAAGTTTGATATGGAGTAATGGACAGCACTTCTGGGGAGCAGCAGCTTTGTGATGAGCAAGTACAATACTTAAGCAGAGTACTGTATATCATAGCATAGTACAAATATTCTTTACATGCTTCTAAGGTCATTTTATAATAGATATACACCTGAAATTTATTTTAAGAAGTTGACTAACATCTTAAATTCAGATAAACGTCAGACAAACCAAAACAATAAGGACACATTTTACATATGCAAATAATAATCATAATAAGTAATAATAATATAGGTGTAATAATAATAATAATAATAATGTATAGGAGTGTTCCTGAAATCTCACTGAGAAACTGCTTTTATATGAATGTCAGGTATCACCTTTTCAATCCTAAGTCCTTCACAATGTACCTGCTATCTGTCTAGTAAAACTCAAAAAAAAACCCTGCATAGTAATTACTGACAATTGAGGGAACTAGATACAGAAAGTCTACTTTAAATGTATTGAATTTGTGTGTTTCTGTATCTCTGCCCAGGTATTTCCCAGTGCTCATTTTTGATGATATAGCATGAATCATGGGATTAAGTAACATAGCTTGAGATGTTTGAGAAGGGTTTATTACGTAACTCTTTAATTTAAGCTCTAAAATGCTAAAGAAATTATGGCAGCTAGTTAATATTCTCAGACTGTGCTAACTGATGCAGAGAAGTATATTTAAGAGTGAGAGTCTCTGAAAGACACAAAGACAGTGCCACTGAATTCAGGACAGGTGATAAGATAGCATCCTGGAGAAGCAGATTCTTCCCAGTACAGTCTCTTCA
>NW_026067971.1:8232155-8243430 GCF_014885135.2 Alexandromys fortis | reverse complement strand
AAAAAAAAAAAAGAAAAGATATTTTTATAAATCTCAGTTTTGTTGGTTCTGTTTGGGTTTTTGTCTTGGGTTCATAAATTTTGAATGAGTTTGTTATCTTCTCTACATGATTGATAAAAATCATCAATACATTAGCTATGTGAATGTCTTCATAATGTGAATGACATTGACAATTTAGATAATTATCATTGCATTCAAATTTTAAACACTTGAAACACCAAGAACCTTCTACATTGCAAAAGACACTGAATTTATCTCTGAGAGTATTGCTGAAGATGCGTAGATTTCCACAAAAGAAGCTATGTGAAAGGTACGCATAATTATATTTTTCCAATAATGCATAATTTTATGAAAAAGTAAAAAATAAATTCTAAAGAAGTAACTTTAAAAATAAACTACAAGTAGAATGTGGATATGAGAAATATATTTTTCTTAAAATACTTCCTCATACCATATAGAAAATAATTTTTTTTTTTTTTGGTTTTTCGAGACAGGGTTTCTCTGTGGCTTTGGAGCCTGTCCTGGAACTAGCTCTGTAGACCAGGCTGGTCTCAACTCACAGAGATCCGCCTGCCTCTGCCTCCCAAGTGTTGGGATTAAAGGCGTGCACCACCATCGCCCGGCAGAAAATTAATTTCTTTATTGACTAGAAATGAATCATATTACATTTACTTTCTTATTCAAAAAATCTTGGAGTTCTTCTATTTAGAGAGATGCAAAACAATTTTTACCCATCAAATGTAATCATACTTGTCTTTATACATGTTTATTGTTTGAAGCTTTAAATCTGTCATGGATGGATAAATGATTAAGCAAGATTGAACATTGTATAAATTAGTCATTAAATGCTTGATGAAGACTCACAATTATATTTATCTTATTCAAATATGAATCTATAATTTTTAGTTTATTTTTAAATATTTGCCTGAATGCATAAAAAAAATAACTTCAAGCCGGGCGGTGGGTGCTGAATAGCAGGCATGCTCTCAGCTACTTTTCTCTGAACCCTGAGCAGGTATACAAGCACCCAGATCCAAAGTGTGTGTTTGCCAGGCAGGTTAGCCCCCGTCATTCAGGCCCCATTCTGTCAGTTGGTAGAGCATGAGACTCTTAATCTCAGGGTCATGGTTCAGACTCCATGTTGTATCCTACAATGATTTTTTCTATATATTAATACACCTAAAAAATAAGGATGGAAAATAGAAAATAATAAACTGCTGGAACTCTCAATCCTAGGTATTATTATCTGTATAAATAACCAGGCTAGCTACGGATAAAACAATTATATTTTATTTATTATAAGGAGAAAAACTCATGAAACAGGACATGAGAAATCCAATCACAGCAATGTCCCGTGGGGAAAAGGAGCAGAGAGCACACACACACACAGGTGCACATCTTTTTACCTGGGTCCCAGCAAAACCACACCTTAACTAAGACCCACCTCTTTTTTTTCCATTCAAAAATTTACACTTCCTCCCCTCCTCCCATTCCCCTCCCTCTCCCCCACTCATCCTCCTCCCTCCCCCTCCCTGCTTGAGAGAGGGCAGGGAATCCTGCCCTGTGGGAAGTCCAAGACCCTCACCCCTACATCTAGGCCTAGGAAGCTGTGCATCCAAACAGACTAGGGAAAGACTCACCTCTTATGGATGATTGGTTAACAAGGCTTTCCCCATCATCTCCCTTTTGTCTAAACAAGAGCCATCCACACCCAAAACAAAACTATATATAATAGGAACAGATATCATGTATAAAATTACAAACATGAGCAATATTAAGCAAGGAACACATGACAAATGTTTTAATAAACATTCTATTCCAAAGAGTCTAAATCTTATATCGGAAATAAGCTTGGCTATATCATAAGAGGAATATAGCTACGATTATCTAATCTTCAGCCCCATCGAAGGCCTGAGAGGGAAGTAATATTACTTGAGCAGGCAGGAAGTGCAATCAAGCAGCTTCCAAAGCAAGCAATACATGACGGAGACAATTAGCTACCTGAGCAATCACCCAAAGTCTCATTTGTAATGTAGAAGCAACCAACTTTGGCTAAGGCCTAGTGTAACTGAAGATCATTTTCAGAGGCAGGAAATTTTTTTTAGAACCATCTTACCTGTCTTGGCAAGATTTGACAGTCTTTTTCCTTGTGTCCTGCATGGGCCTCTAGTGCTACCTCTTAAGGAGGCTGAGACAGGAGGATCCTTAGAGACCCTAAGTAGAGACCAGCCAGCCTGGCAGCAAAAGACTGTCTTACTCACTGTTCTATTGCTGTGAAGAGACACCATGAACAAGGCAACTCTTATGAAAGGAAGCATTTAATTGGGAGTTGCTTATAGGTTCAAAGGTTTAGTAAATTATGGTGGGAAGCATGGTGGAATGTAGGCAGGTACTGAAACAGTAGCTAAGAGCTACATCCTGATCAGTAGGCAGAGAGAAAAGACACTGGGTCTGGCATGGACTTTTAAAACCTCAATGCCCACTCCTAGTAACACACTTCCTCCAATTAGGCCACATTTCCTAATCCTTATCCTCCTTCTCCAGTAGTACCACTCCCTGATGATTAAGCATTCAAATACATGAGCCTACGGGAGCCATTCTTATTCAAACCACCACAGAGACCTTATCTCACAAACATGACAGTATAACACAAAGAAACAATATTAGTTTTAATGTGCAAAAGGATATTTTACAACTTTTTATTCTTCCTAAGTTTGTAAACCTGGGTTCTACATTATGCTAACAGCATAATTTGAACCAGCTATATTTTAAGGACTTGATAAAACAAATACAGTTCTGTACAGATCAAACGCATCTTTTTCCATCTTTACTTTTTCCTAATTCCTTGAAATACAGTAAACTTTTCTCCATACACATAAATAGCCCAAGACCTTTCTTGTACGGCCTCTAACAATCCTTGCAGACTTATGAAGTAGAAAGGAAAGGCATCCAGGATTATGTAAGAAACACAACTGTTAAAAAACGTTCTTAAAAAATAAGTTTTTAATTTTGAAATAATTTTAATATCAACAGAAATTAGCCCCTTTCACCATCAATTATTTCAAAGATAAAATGATCTTCCCTAAATTAATCCCTTTCTTGTAGAGATGTTGATGGCAAGCAGGGATCTCTGTCCTGCGCTGATATACTTCTTTCTCATGGCCCAGTGCAATCTCTCCCAACCATAGCTCCCTCGGTACTTCTAGCCCTGCTAGCCTGATTCATAACTCCATCCCCCAACCTCCTGGTAGTCCTCTCCTCCAACCCTGCTAGGGCACTAAGGTTCTCTTTGGTTTTCCTCGTTTTCCCTCCTCTCCATTATAGGATGTAAAGACGTCCCTAGATCTAGATCCCCCTACGGCCTGAGCCACCCAGTCTCTCTAGACATCCAGTTTTACCCACTTCCTCATGGTGTACCAGAAACCAATGTCCCTGCCCCGCCAGGCTTCCCTCCACCACCAAGCAAGCGCCCTTTCTTTACTTCGGTGCTCTGGGTAAGGGCTACCTCAGGAAGCCTGCGTCAGCTCCACGGTTGGCTCCGTGTGGGTTTGGGTCAGAGGCCACGTGCTGGTACGCATGCGCTGGAATGAGCGCAGGCGCAAAGCTGCCTTTCTAGTCTGCGCCAGGGCACTGAGAAGTGCGTCCTACCTCGGCGGCCTCGCTGACCGCGCGCGGGTGTCGCGTGGGCCTCACGTGGGTCTCCGGTCATGGCCAGCTGGGTGTTCTGTAATCTCTGTTTCCAGCCGCCGCATAGGAAGTCGTCCTTCAGCCTGACCAGCTGCGGGCACGTGTACTGCGACTCTTGCCTCCGCAAAGGTCCGCTGAAACAGGCCAGGGTCGCTGGGTTTCCTCTCACGGGGCGGGGCAGGGGCCTGTGCAGCTCAGGACCACCGAACCCCCACTGGGATCCCTAGCGGGAACTGCAGAAAACCAGCTGTTGCAGAAAACCAGCTGCTGCCTACCTAGGCATCTATTAGGGAGCAGTCAGTTGGTCAGATGTGAATGTTTTTGTTGTTGAAGTAAACTGCGGTGACGGAGGTGGACGGGGAAGGGTGCAGAAGCAGTGGGTTTTCACAAAGTGACCGACATGTTTAACTTGGCACGTAAAGGAACAAGTACACCACCAGCCCTCAGAGGATTTTCGGAAACGTCAGTTTATTTCCCAGTCTTACCTTCTCTAGGAGTTTACACACAGTATTTTGTGTCAGCATTGTACACGTAGGTGCCACAGTCATGGAACTCTGCTGTGTAGTCACACTCCAAATTATTCATTAGTTGAACTAACACGAGTGGTTTCCAGATAACTGACAGATGATGTTACTGTGAAAACTCTGGCTCATGTGTTTGTACGTACATGTACGCAACCAAGGGTAGAATTCCTGTGTTTCTGGTTTATGCTCTAAGAAGAAGCCTGATGTGAAAAGTAGTGATGAGAGAAATTCAGATGTATAGTGGGGCTTGTGAGAAGCGGTGTGCACAGGATGTAACCCTGGGATCAGGAGAAATAATGGGTTTGGGAAATGCTCAGTAGACTGAACAGACTTAATTCAAGGAAGCAAGGAACTGAACTCTTGCTGGATGCTGGACATCAGAATGGAGGGAAGAGCTGGTAAGCTCACCTTAGACTCAATACTTTAATACAGTTGAAGTTGTGGTGACCCCCAACCATATATAAAATTATGTTCATTGCTACTTCATAACTGTAATTTTGTTACTGTTATGAATCAATGTAAATATGTTTTCTGATGGCCTTAGGTGACCCCTGCTTGGAGTCACAACCTACAAGTTGAGAACTGCTGCCTTAGACCCTATGTTGTGGGAGCTGTCTAGGGAGGAGACAGGAGATAGTCCTGGTTGGATATCGAATTCAAGAGTCAGGAATGTTAATTGTGATTCAGTAACATGGAAGTTGGTGCCAAAGGATTCGGCAATTGGAAAATACTATCACCTTGGGAAGTATGTTTTATAGGTGGTAAATAGAAACAGAAGAAGGACTTTGGGTAAAGAAGGAAGTAGAGGTGTTGATTCCTAGATTTTCCCCTGAAGTCAAAGAATCAGTGTTTGAAAATATCTACTGGGTCAGTGGTGGAAGTCACCAGTGATTTGAAATAAAGTTAAAATAGTTTAGCATGTAACCTAAGGATATGTGCCTTCATGATAATGCAAATTACAATGCCCCAACACTGGTATGGGTGACTAGTTTAGAGTCTTGGGTAGGGACACATCAAGGTACTTCTGACTCTTGAATCATGAAGACAGCATAAGTTCAGTACCCTGAAATTTTTCTTCCAAGAACCACAGGTACTGCATGTCAGAATTATAACAACCCTGAGGACACACACACAAAAAAAAAAAAAAAGCTGGAGGAAAAAGATAGGGGGTACTAGACAGTCTTAACCTAGCTAGTTCTAGTGATCCATGTTCATACACTGTTGTTAAAATCTGGTGTATATACTCCCAGACTTTTTCAGGTAATACAATTTTTTTAATTTTTACTTATTTTTACATATATGGGTGTTTTGCCTGCATGTGTATGTCTGTGAATCTTGCTTGTGCCTGGTGTCTGCAAGGACATTGACTCTTTCTGGGACTGGAGTTACAGAAGATTGTGAGTCACCATGTGGATGCTGAGAATTGAACTCAGGTCCTCTAGAAGAGCAGCTAGTGTTATTAACTGATGAGTCATCTCTCCAGCCCTTGCTGGAAATTTTACACTCACACTGTGGGGTGGATGTCAAAGGACTATCTGTACAAGTTGTTTCAAGCTTGCCACCATGTGGATTACACTTTGTAGCAACTGTTTTTACACAAGCTGAACTAGTTTGTTGGCTAGGGTATTTTGGATTTTAAAAACAATAATATAGATAGAGGATGGATGGATGGATGGATGGATGGATGGATGGATGGATAGAGAGATATTATTTAGTAAATTGCTTTTATTCTTTACTAGGGCACAGATTGCCTTCACTGTTTAAATTAGTCTGTTTCAGCCAGGCAGTGATGGTGCAAGCCTTTAATCTCAGCACTCAGGAGGCAGAGACAAGTGGAGCCCTGAGTTCTAGGTCAGAATGATGTACAGAGAGTTCTAGGATAGCCAGAGCTACACAGAGAAACCATGTCTCAATGAAAACAAAAAACAAACAATGACAACAAAGCATAACACACACACACACACACACACACACACACACACCAATTAGTCTGTTTTATTTTTAAGGGTGTAAATATCTTCAGTTACTATACCATAAGTTATTTCATTGCCTACTGAAAGACATTTATGTTTTATGAAATTTGGCTATAAAAACAATTTTCCACCTAGGGGTAGAACTGCTAAAATGTGGATGTGCACATTAAAGTAGGCCAAATGGTTCTCCAGAGAGGCAATGCCCATCTAGATTCTCCCTTTGATGTGCCCTCTTCACTTGTGTATCTTTTCTGAATGGCCAAAATTTTCTTCTCATACATTTATTGTCTCTTTTCTTTTTGCTGATCGCTCATTCAGGTCCTCTCACAGTTTAGTATTTACTTTTGGTTGACCTATAAACAATATATATTAAATATCAGCCACTTTGGCAGTAACCTGAAAGAGATTTTCTTTCTGCCCCCTCTCAATTTCTCTTCCCCAGCACAATGCTTGTGAGTCTGTTCTGTAATAGTTTACTGTGCAGCTTTACTTGAGATAGTAAAATAAAACATAGTAAGAGAGAGAATAGAAACATGCTGTGGAGGATAGATGCTGAGGGGAAAGGTGACTTGAATACCTTTATAAGAAGAGAGGGAGGGCTGGCAAAATACATCAGCAGTTAACCATACTTGCTGTAAAACTTGGTTAACTGAGTCCAATCCTCAAAGCATAGTGTAGGAAATAACTGACTCATGGAAGTTGCCCTCTGACCTTGACATGTTTATATTTGTTCATCCTCAACATCCCCTACTCTGTGTGTGTGTGTGTGTGTGTGTGTGTGTGTGTGTGTGTGTGTGTGTGGAGAGAGAGAGACAGAGACAGAGAGAGAGAGAATATACAAGTAGCTCAACATAGGGAGTCTAATTGTAAAAAATCCTGTGACAATTCTGCGTTTTTACATAGGGTACTATGGAGGTCAGATACATAGAGAAGAGGATAGTGAAATAAGGACAGGATCCTCATAGGTGCTCAGCAAAGAACTAGAGTCTGAACAGGCAAATTAGTTACATGCTGATAGGTAGACAGGTATATAAACTTTTTGTGCTTCAGCTGAGACTGGCTCTTAGGTAGCAGGAACACAGTGGTGATATAATGGCGACCTTGAGAGGTATTGTAGAGGTTTAAAGATGTTATTTGCATTTTAAATTGCTAAAAACTTTAAATTAAAATCTCTAAACCAAGTAGTAGTGCTTGCCTTGTATCTAGGTGAGAGGGCAAAGCAAGAGGATTGGAAGTTCAAAGCCTGTCTGGACACCTTAGCAAGACCCAGTCTCAAAAAGTTTTGGATTTTTTGTGAGTTTTTGTTTTTATTTGGTTGTTTTGAGACCAGATATCTATGTAGGCACCACCATCGCCCGGCCTCTAAAAAGAAAATTTTAAAAGGACTGGTGCTACACACACAAGTGCACTGGGTGTGGGAAGATAAAAAGGATACCACTGCAAAATCTAATTTAAGTATTGTTAGCACTTACGGTCACTGTTGGCGGGGGAGCACATTTACAAAGCAGGAAAATAAATGATTGTATAAATTATTTCACCAAATCCATAGCCTCATCACATAAGAACATAAAAACATTTAGATACTATATAATCCTGCATTCTAACTCAAAGTCTATGTTCACACATATTTCGCAGCACGTTCAGTATAATGTAATTAAACATTTGTTTTTCTTTGATAGGTAAAAAGGATGAATGCTTGATCTGTCAAGTTCCGTGTCATACAGTTTTACTTTCGAAACATGTAAGTTGAAACCTTTACAATTTGAATATTCATTATAATAGTATTCTCTTTCAAATTGAGTTTAAAATTTTAGTAACTATAATATCTATAATTTTTATTCATTTTGCTAGATTAACTAATGAGACTTCTGAGTAATAAAGCATAATATGGTTTGATTTTGCTGTTTGTTCTGTGGTTTGGTTTTACTGTTGATTGGTTTTGGTTGATTGATGTTTGTAATTTTGTTTTTATTTTTTCTAAGCAAAATGCATTTGTCATGAGTTTGTCACTGTGTCATCCAGGATATCCTTAAACATAACATCCTCTGCCTTAGCTTACTGAGTGCTAACATTCAGACATGAGCCTCTGCACCAATCAGGATTTGGTTTTAAAATGTTATTTTGTTTTTCTTCTTAGCCATAGGCTGGCCTTAATCACAGTTAATAGGTTGCAGACCTGAAAAAAAAGGAACATATATTGCCTGAGAACCTATATAGTGACATGGACAATAATAGTGGTGTTCAGGGTATTCCACTGGAGGAATGATTCGCTGTAAAAACTGTGGTCCAGAGTAGCCCAACAGTGGCTGTCTCACAATGGAAAGGCTGAGAATCTGGTGATTTTTCTGTCCATAAGGCTAGATATCTCAGCAGTTCAAATCTGGTGCTGTAGTCTTTAGAGGATTCCTGAGGAGCTGCTGATCACTAGTCTAGGTAGGAATCCTGAAAAACCTAGTTCTAATACTGGGGGGGGGGGGGGGAATGCCTTAGCAATGGCATAAATGAACTTTCCAGGAGTCAGAAAGAAAACTTTCCTTCTACTGTGTGTGTGTGTGTGTGTGTTTTATATAGGCTGCCATTAGAAGATGTGGCCCAGATGTAGGGTATGTCTTCCTACTTCAAATAATCTGATTATGAAAATACCTCTTCTTCTCCCTCCCCTTCACTCACTGTCATTTTTATTTTGCACTTATTAAGGGATAATTGACATCTACCCAGTAAGGCTCATTTAACCCATTAATGTGGGGTGTGTTTTATTCAGGAGACCTCTCACCTTTCAGAAAATTACAAGTGCTTTTCCTTGGAGGCCTGCAAACTGTAGTAGCCCTGTCCTTAGGTGTTGATTGCTTTAAAGAGCTACCAGAGCAGCTTTGAAAACATCTTCTCCTATGCATTCATTACTAGTCTGTAAAAAATGCTGCGTTACCACCTCCATTGCTGGTGTGAATGTAAACTTGTGCCACCACTTTGGAAATCAATATGGCAGTTTCAGAAAATTGGGAGTCAGGCTACCTCAAGACCCAGCAATACCATTCTTGGACATATACCCAAAGGATGCTCAATCATACCACAAGGACACTCGCTCAACTATGTTCATAGCAGCTTTATTTTTAATAGTCAGAACCTGGAAACAACCTAGATGTCCCTCATCCAAAGAATGGGTAAAGAAAATGTGGTACATTTACACAATGAAGTATTATTCAGCTGTTAGAAAATGGTATTATGAAATTTGCAGGCAAATGGATGGAACTAGAAAAAAAACATCCTGAGTGAGGTAACCCAGACCCAGAAAGACAAACTTGGTATGTACTCACTTTTAAGTGGATATTAGCTGAAGAGTAAAGAATAGCCAGGCTACAATCCACAGACCCAGAGAAGCTAGATAATAAGGAGGGCCCAAGAGGGGAGGCATGGATCTCCCTGGGAAGGTGAAATAGAACGTTTCTCCTGGGTAGACTGGGGGCCAGGTGGGGATGGGAACATGAGAGATTG
The DNA here is from genome assembly GCF_014885135.2 of Alexandromys fortis. NCBI lineage: Eukaryota > Metazoa > Chordata > Mammalia > Rodentia > Cricetidae > Alexandromys > Alexandromys fortis. The sequence goes on along the minus strand of NW_026067971.1, from coordinate 8,233,754 downwards.
GGTTTGGGGGTGGATAGATGGAGAGAGGACTGAAAGAGATGACTGGAAGGGGGGCATTTCAGGGTCAGGTTGAAACCTGATGCAAGGGAAACACCCACAAATATACAAGGACGACCCCAGCTAAGACTCCTAGCAATAGTGGATTTGTAGCCTGAACTGGCCATCTCCTATGATCAGATTGGTGACTACCTACCCCAGTTATCATCAGAGAGCCTTCATCCAGTAATTGATGGAAACAGATGCAGAGACCCACAGCAACCAAACATTAGGCCACGTTCAGAGAATCCTGATGAACAGACGGAAGGAGGATTGCAGGAGCCAGAAGGGTCAAGGATATCACAAGAAAACCCACAGAAAAAAACAACTAATGTGGCTTATAAGAACTTAAAGAGTCTGAACCTATAACCAGAGAGCCTGCATGGGACTGATATAGGCCCTCTACATATATGTGACAGTTGTGTAGCTTGGTCTTATGGCACTCTTAGCAATGGGAGCAGGGGCTGTCTCTAGTGCTTTGTCTGGCTCCTGGAAAGCTATTCCTCATAATGGGTTGCGTTGCTCAGCCTTAATACAAGGGTAGGTGCTTAGTCTTTCCACTACTTGTTATGCCATGCTTTGTTGACGCCCATGGGAGGCCTGCCCGTTTCTGAACAGAAAGAAAGGAGGCATGGATTAGGAGGGGCAAGAGGAAGTGGAGGGAGAGAATGGGAGGAGAGGAAGGAGGGGAAACTGGTCGGTATGGAAAATAAGTGAATACACTTTTCAAAAATGTGACTTTGCTAAAGATCCTATTCTTCTAGAATATTTGTATATGCAGTCATTGGCAGGAACTCCTTGTAGTGCTGTATAGAACTGCTGACTACAGCAAGTACCCTGGTCTCTCTCTTAACTTGGTGATCAGGGTTTTAGTATTTCACCAAGTATGCTTATACTAATTTGCAAAAGGTATTTTTAAAATCATGAATTAGGTATATAATAAAAATAACTATATTTATTACTTTTCTGTAACTCTTGATAATATTCTGTTTTACCATATTTTGTTTGTGGGATGGGGAATACATTTACTTTTTAAAAAATTATGTGTCTGTATGTGGTATGTGCACATGAGTACTGTGCCCACAAAGGTCAGAGATATTGAATCCCCTGGAGCTGGAGTTACAGGTATGCTGTGGGAAATACTATTATACCCTGTAAAGATTTGTCACTTGTATTGGCTTAATAAAATGCTGATTGGCCAGTAGCCAGGCAGGAAGTATAGGTGGGGTGACCAAACTAGGTGAATTCTAGAAAGAGGAAAGGCTCAGTTTGCAGTCACCAGCCAGTTGCAGAGGAAGCAAAATGAGAACGCTGCACTGAGGAAATGTACCAAGCCACGTGGCTAAACATAGGTAAGAATTATGGGTTAATTGTTGGAATATGGAGCGGCGGCGGGGTTGCGTCCCCAACACCCCGGCCGCTTGGCTAGCTTATGCCCGAAATAACAACACACAAACTGTATTCATTTAAAGAACTGCTTGGCCCATACTCTAGCCCTTATAGGCTAATTCTCGCACCTGGACTAGCCCATTTCTAATGATGTTTGTAAGCACCCCAAGGTGC
>NW_026067971.1:8213762-8229645 GCF_014885135.2 Alexandromys fortis | reverse complement strand
GCCCGAAATAACAACACACAAACTGTATTCATTTAAAGAACTGCTTGGCCCATACTCTAGCCCTTATAGGCTAATTCTCGCACCTGGACTAGCCCATTTCTAATGATGTTTGTAAGCACCCCAAGGTGCGCTTACCGGGAAGATTCTAGCCTACATCCATCTTCATCGCGTGTGCCTCAGAGAGCAGAGCTATCGCGTCTACCCGGGAGAGCTGAGCATGGCGTCTGTGATCCAGAGAGCAGAGTCTCTCCGGGAGCAGAGCAGAGTCTGTCTTCACTTCCTCTTCCTCCAGCATCCTATCCTGTTTATTCCGCCCACCTATCTTATAACCTATCAGGGCCAGCAGTTTCTTTATTACTCAGCCAATGAAATCAACAGATTGATATGACACTCCCACATCAGTTAATTTAAGTTGTAATAGCTAGTTAATAATAAGCCTGAGCTAAAAGGCCAAATTATATAATTATTATAAACCTCTGTGTGCTTTATTGGGACTGAATGGCTGTGAGACCAGGCAGGGCAGAAACTCTGTCTACACAGATAATTGTGAACTGCCAAACCTGGGTTTTAGGAACCACTGAGTCAGCTTTCTTACCCCTTCATTTACTTTTAAAATTAAAAAAACCCACATAAGATTCCAAGAATAGAGTCAGCTTGTAATGACATACTTCAACTTTTGTAGATAGATTGAATTTGCTATTATTTCACTTGGACCCATATTCATATTCATTATTCTTGCACCCATATTCATATACAAGTTGAAGTTGAAAGTTTCCTTTCCTGTATTACATATTCAAGTTTGAGAAATCATAGTTAATAATTTCATAAAAGTTCTTAGAGTAGGGAGTGGTAGCACATGCCTTTAATTCCAGCACTTAGGAGGCAGAAACAGGAGTTCAGGGCCAGGCTGGGCTATGTCACTAGTTCAAGACCAGCCTGGATATGTATGTGTGTGTGTGTGTGTATGTATGTGTTTATGTACATATGTTTGTATGTATAAGTTTATTGCAATGAACTCAAAAATAGAAACACTGCATGGCTAGATTAACAAAACCACTCAAACCCAGCCACAAACTATACATCTCGATGAATTTTTGTACAGTTAAAATTCTGAAGCCATGGAGATTACTTAGAATTTTAAGCTTTCAGTATCAGTTACACTTTTATGTACCTCAAAACAGGTATATAAGGTCTGGAATGGTGTTCTTTTATTTTGTTTTACTTATTTATTTATTTTGGATTTTTGAGACAGCGTCTCTCTATGTAGACTTGACTGTCCTAGAACTCGCTATGTAGACCAGGGTAGCTTCAAATTTAAAGAGGTCTGCCTGCCTCTGCCTCCCAAGTGCTGGGATTGCAGTCATGTGCCTCCCTCCACACATTGCTGTTTTTTTTTTCTAATTTTAGTGACTATTGTGAGTCCTTTCTTCTTGAGCACCCTTGCCAAATGTGTATTAAGTACTATTGAACTCATTTCAGCATTTTCAGAAAGCTAATTTTTGGCTCCGTTGATCTCATGTGAACATACCTACACACAGACATACACATCACTAAAATAAAAATAAATCTTTTTTAAAGACTCAACTAACTTAGATTTTCCTAGCTATGCAAGGACCTCTGGTGGTTTCAGTCCATTGATCTTTTTACCATGCTTTCCCTTCTCAATGGAATATTGGCTCTTACTTTATGCTACACCGACAACACAGCAGTTCCACACATAGCTAATCCTTGCTTGAATTTCCCCATGCTTCCTCTTCTCTTGCTCTCTGCTACCTCCCACACTCTGTGATCTGTCGGTGATTGTTTCCTCCCCACACAGAATTTCTTTATTTTTGCTTTTAGTATTGATCTGTTGGTGACAAATCCTCTTGGATTGGGGGGGGGGTCTGGAAAAAAGTCACCCTAAACTTTTACCTTCATTTTGAAGCACATTTTCAATGGATATAGAGGGGCATGTGGTCCAGGGTGGCTCAGTACTGCCAATGGGTGCCACTGCCCTGCATGCTCCTTAGAGGAGTGGTTATCTTCTCGGGGGTGGATTGCTGTTTGTTTGTGTTATGTATGCATAGTTAATTGTAGATCTTCAAATACAGTTTTTTAACTAGTGGCCAGAAGTTTCTACATAGTCATTTGCTTTCTCTTTAGACTAACTCCAATATCCAGGCATTCTTTCTGAGCATAGATGGTCTGTGTAAGAAGTATTCCCAGGAAACCTCTCAGGTGAGTTGCGACTTTGAGGCTTGACTTGGTGATGCCCAGAACACATTACCTCAGAGACCCTGTGAAGTAAGTGTTCCAGAGCCAGTCGCTTGCAGAGGTGAGTGTGAAAATGTCTTCTGCTTCTCTGGTGTTTTGTAATTATCTCACTTGTAAAATAGTTTATCATAAAGGTTTCAGTGCTGACATTATCTCTGATCTATGTCATTGTGTATGCTTTTGTGACATGAGATACATATGAGCTCAACTTAGCTTAGATCTACCCTCCTTTAGACATTATACCCCCACAGATGCCAACTATATTTCTTTTTTTTCATTTAGTAAAATAATTTTAATTGATTTTTATTGAGCTGTACATTTTTCTCTGCTCCCCTCCTTGCATCTCCCCTCTCCTTCAGCCCTCTTTCAATTTATCCCAGGAGATCTTGTCTTTTTCTATTTCCCATGTCAATTATATCCATGTATGTCTTTCTTAGAGTCCTCATTGTTATCTAAGTTCTCTGGGATTGTGGTTTGTGGGTTGGTTTTCTTTGTTTTATGTTTAAAAACCACTTAGGAGTGAGTACATGTGATAATTGTCTTTCTGGGTCTGGGTCACCTCACTCAAAATCGTGTTTTCTAGCTCCATACATTTTCCTGCAAAATTCAAGATGTTATTATTTTTTTTTTTTGCTATGTAGTATTCCATTGTACCACATTTTCCTTATCCATTCTCCGGTCGAGGGGCATTTAGGTTGTTTCCAGGTTCTGGCTATGACAAACAATGCTGCTATTAACATAGTTGGACACATGTCCTTGTGGCACAATTGAGCATCCTTTGGATATATACCCAAAAGTGGTATTACTGGGTCTTGAGTAAGGTTGATTCCTAATTTTCTGAGAAATCACCACACTGACATCCAAAGGGGTTGTACTAGCTTGCATTCCCACCAGCAATGTAGAAGTGTTCCCTTTTCCCCACAACCTCTCCAGCATAAGTTGTCATCAGTGTTTTTGATCTTGGTCACTCTTACAGGTGTAAGATGGAATATCAGAGTTGTTTTGATTTGCATTTCTCTGATTACTAAGAATGTTGAACACTTCCTTAAGTGTCTTTCAGCCATTTTAGATTCCTCTATTGAGAGTTCTCTGTTTAGGTCTGTACTCCATTTTTTTATTGGATTATTTGTTCTTTTGCTGACCAATCTCTTGATTTCTTGTATATTTTGGATCAGACCTCTGTCTGATGTGGAGTTGGTGAAGATCATTATTTATAAACTAGCATAGAAGTTCTTATACAGCCAAGGCTGGTTTTAAGCTCATAATTCTCCTACCTCATCCTTCCAGATGCTGGGATACAGTTGTGTGCCACCATTCCCAGGTTTCGTGGTCCGTTTGTTTGTTTGTTTGTTTTACGAATGCAGTCTCCCTTGTGAGGCCACTGCTAGCCCTCTAGTCTCTAGAGCACAACCCCTCCTGGAGCACAAACCACAACTCCTAGACAACCTGAGATTACAGACCTGGAAGAGTCCAGGCAGGCAAAAGACCCAGTGACACAGATGCTTGGGGTCTTGCCTGCTCCCATTATTACTTAGAGGGACATATGGAACCTTAAAGTATTAATCTCTACCTATAATCACCCTATACCTGTGGACCAGCACTGAGTGGTGGCAGATTTAGGTGAAGGAATGACAGTTTAATGTCTCAGCTAAGTTGACACCATTATTCAAACCATCAATTAGCTTTCTTTTTTTGAGTGAGCCTGCTCATTTGTTCACACTGCCATTCTCAGAAGCCCAATTCAAATCACATAGGGTATATGATGTTTCCTGTGAGTGTGAAGGTAGGGATGGTGCTGGCTTCATATGTAGCTGGCTCTAAAAGTCCATACAAGGCTACTTGGACTTCCTTCTTTCAGCTCTTTCCACCTCTCCAATCCTGCCCTAGTTAATGTATTAAGATTATTCACCAGGCAGAAGGCCTTCCTTAGATAATCACTACCTTCAAAGTGGGACCATGTATTCTGTCTTACTTACCACAAGAGTAAGCACACCATTGGAACATCTTAAACAGGAAGGCTGCTACAGAGACAAAGAGCCTTATTGTTTAGAGTTCATATTGGATAAGCCTACCTGTGCAGCGGTTGGATTAATAAACACCAAAGATAATAGGTATTTGAACAAGTTTAATAACAAAACCAGACTCACGAAACCAAGGTTCCAGCGGAGTAGCCGGCGGAGACAGGAGAGAGCACAGCATCTGCGCGCCCTATTTATCAGTAAACATACGCCCGAGGGCAGCCCGCCCCCAAGGGGAGGGCTTATCCCTACATCTCCCTCCTTTTGTCTAAATAAGACAGAACTAACCTAAATACAACTATAAACAATAATAATAAATAATAGATATAACAAACAATATTGAGAACAAAAGTTTTACCAGACATTCTATCTCAAGGAGTCTAAATAATGTAGAGAGTAATTACAATTATATAATCTTCAACTCCGTCAAAGATCCGAGAAGGGAATAAATATTACTTAACAAATGAGCGATATCCAAAGCGTGCCATAAATGACAGAGACAACAGACTACCTGGGCAATCACCCAAATTCTCGTTCGCAATGTTGAGTCAACCAACTTTGGCTAAGGCCTAGCATGACTGACATACCATTATCAAATGCAAGGAATTTTCTTAGAATTATCCTACCCTGTCTTGGCAAGATAAGAAAATCCTGTTTCATATCTTTGTCAGTAGATGAGGTATGGGCTTTTCTTAACCCAAAGGCCAATTCTGCCAAGAAGACAAACTCCCAGTGGAGTGTCTTTGGTGCTCAACGTTCTCTCGGGAGTAGAGTGGTGTCGCCAGGAGTAATTGTGTCTCGGCACAGAATTCTAGGTTAGCTTAAAGGCCATTTTCTACAGCTCTTTAAAGAGGCTGAAGATTATATTATCTATACTAAATATAATCTCTATGTATCTAGAATACCTTATTAGCCTAAAAATAAACATGACCAACATAAAATTCTCAATACCTATCTAACTTGAAGACTAAAAGAATAAACAACTGTGCAATATATGAAGACAATGATCTTCATCTGTAAACAATGTCATTACATATCAATCTAAAAAAAAAAAAAGAGGGAGATGTAGGGATAAGCCCTCCCCTTGGGGGCGGGCTGCCCTTGGGCGTATGTTTATTGATAAATAGGGCGCGCAGATGCTGTGCTCGCTCCTGTCTCCGCCGGCAACTCCGCTGGAACCTTGGTTTCGTGAGTCTGGTTTTGTTATTAAACTTGTTCAAATACCTATTATCTTTGGTGATTATTAATCCAACCGCTACATACCTGCCTTTGCATTTGACAACCTTCTGGCATTCTGTTCTTCCTGAAACATCTAAGCTATGTGTCTACTCTGGTCAGACACTAACCACAAACAAATCCAGGGAATCTGTGACTGTCCGCATGGGAAGAGATGCAGGTCTATTGGGGGAGTACATGTAAAACAGAACATGCTGCAACCCACACTTAAAGTTTCTTCCAGCCTTCAGCTTCCACAAGAGATATGCCATGACTTTGTACCCTCAGCAGCTGAAATGTATTGTCTTACTAGATTTCAGAATTTCAAGAAAAACACAGGAGGAGACTGGTGGCCTTCTATCAAGAAAAGGTAAATGAAATAAAACTCTTTATTCTTTATTTCTTTGATCTTGTAATTTCAATGTCATATTGTTATAGTTCAAGTTCCACCCCCCCCCACCCCGCTCTTTTTCTCTGTAGACAAGGCTGGCCTCAAACTCATGGGGATCCACCGACCTCTGCCTCCTGAGTGCTGAGATTAAAGGCATGTGCCACTATATCCAACTTTGAGTCCATGATCTGAATAGGGTTCACTAGCACCTATGATGTTTGTTTTCCTTTGCATTTCCAGTTGAGGAGGTGGTTACTTCTTATGACCATCAGTCTGTTTGCCTGACCTGCCTAGGAGCCCTTCTGCTTTGGGCAGACTACACAGAGTTAACTATTCTGTCCACCTGGACTCCCTCATCTGTACTGGCCAATACTAGGGCCTCAGGAACATGAGAGTAGCACAAAGGCTTCTTTTCTCACCCCTCTTGTTTTTTACATAAAAGTCCTTTTTAAAAAAACCTCCAAAGGCTCTATAATAAATGAAGTGAGAGGATCCTAGTTATAAGTCCATAGAGTTCTGAGAGCCAATTATCAAGTCTAGAAGGCATTTCCCAGTCCACGACTGTGGTACACAGATGACACAGGCAGGCAGGGCCCTCAGGTTCTGTGCACAGTTCACTGTCCTCACTCTGATATCCACTGCTTTATCCACAGCACTTTCTACAGCTGCCCAAAATCCAGCCTAGAGGCTTCTTCCAGTCAAGCCTTGGTTAGTCATTTGATATGTATTACCTTATTAAACCTCTTAGCAAATGAGAGGTTTTGCATACACCACTATAAATTTGAAGACTTTAAATCTACCCCTTGACATTTCCCAGTGCCTTGGACAATGCCAGATCTAAATCTTGACATGTTACAAACTGCATTCTGAAATCATCTGTGTAGAGGAGGACATGTTTCAGACTTGACATCAGAATTTCTAAGGAGTACCTAGCAGAGCTTCATGCTTTGGGCTCCTACTGGCTAGTTCAGGTCTACTGCCTTGTGGAGACTGAGCTGGGTACCCAGTCTCTAGAGCTCTGACCTGACTCAGCTCTGTACAAAGATCCTGATGAGCTAGGCTTGCTGAAATGTCACATTTGTAGACAAACCAAGAGTGTTCTCTGAACTTCCACTTGGCATAGTCTATCTAATAATGGGATCTTATTTACATTCAGATTTCTCAGTTGGAAGAGTCCCTCAGAAAGTCACTGCTACAAATCAAGCAACTACAAAGGTAAGAGTGCCTCATGGGAACAATAATCTAGTTCCATATTACTGAGATAGACAAAAACAGATAAAAGAGATGAAATGTCCCCATAGAGGCTTCCAAGGCTTATCGAGGCATTGGCAAAAGGCCAGGAATTACAGTGACCATAATGCAAATGGTCGCTGCTTGCAGTCTCTTTTGTGCATGACATGGCAGCCAGGTATGGAGGGAGAGCTTAGCATGACATGTGTTCTTCAAGGCACTTACATTGAGTAAGTCCATTTTATTAGTCACTTTTCTCATTTCTGTGATAAAAGGAACTTGAGGAAGGAGGAATTTATTTTGTACAGTAGTAGATCCTGGGGTGAGAGGCATGGCAACACTAACTTGAGGCCACTGATTGTACCATTCCTTCATTCAGAAAGCAGAGAAAAGTGAGTGCTGGTGTTCAGCTTACTGTCTTCATTTTAAGTCCAAGATCTCTGCTTGTGGAATAGTGCTACCCAAATTTAGGGTGGGTCTTCCTGCCTCATTTAATTCAACCTATAAATTCTTTCATAGATATATCCAAAGATGTATTTCCTTTGAAATTTTAGATTCTGTAAAGTTGATATTAGTCATTGTCAGTCTATCCTTTGTCAATTTCATACCTAAACATAGCTTTAAAGCCATAACTTTCCACCATGACCATCCCATAATGAAAAATGCTGTCCAACTTTAAAAGTCCACATAATCTTTAACAGTTCCAAAACTGCTCAAAAGTATAAATGTAGAGCCTCTTATAAGACACCGTTCATTGTCTTAACTATGATATTCTGTAAAATAAAATTTTAAAAAACAAGTTATGCACTTCTAACATATAGTGTCACAAATTAAACATTTGTAGTCCAGAATGAAGTAATTGGGGCAAAGCAAAGGTAGACAAGACTAATACCCAGAAAGAAAACACCAAATTCTTGCTAGAATCATCTCAGTTCCAAATAACTTGGGTATCCTATTGCTCAATGCACAAAGTTCTTCTTTTGGGATGACCCCACTCCATGCCTACAGCTTTCCTTGTTAAAGTATCATGATCCTGGCATCTCCAAGATTCTGGGATCTCCACTGGACTTCAGCTTCACATCTTCATACAGTAGCCCCTCAGGGTCCCCTAGCAGAGAGCCAACCATACCACACATTGCTTGGTCTCAGTGGTGGTCTTCCCTGATTACCTTTTTCTTTCATCTTCCATTCCTTAGAACCAATACCACATGGACAAGACTGCCAAATTATGCTGCCAGCTTGAGCCTGGCACCTTGGACCATAGTAGTATCAGCCTCTGTGTACCTTCCAGGCTGATCCTGAGGAAAGTTTTCCCTAGGCTGTGGTTGTCAGTCATTCTCAGTTTAGATGCTTTTCTTTCCAAAGAATTTGGCTTTCACAAGATGGAGCCTTTAATGGCTAGAATCTTGCCTAGAGCGCTTGTCCTATTTTCCCAGTGCAAAGTTTAAGTTTTCTCTTTAATGGTGCTAATCATTTTAACAATTACAGCTCTTTCTCATCGCCCACCTTATCTATCTACAACTTTAAACTGTGTCCTTTCCCTGCTAAGGGGCAATTTACTTATTTATCCATTCTGCTGTTGCTCTTTCTTCCTGTAGACCTGGGTAATAGGTAAGAGCCTGGGTAATATCTTATCTTGGAATTTCCTCCACAATCAAATTAGCCTATTTCTTTTTAATTCAGCCTCACCGAAGTTCTCAGAACAGGAGTAGAATGCAGCCACTATTTTGCCAGAAGATAACACAAATGACCTCTAGCCCAGTGCCTAATAGAATTCTTCTCCTCTGAAACCTCGTGAGCTAAGCCTCCACCACCTACATTTCTGTCAGCATTTTATTCTTCCAAATTCCCACCAGACACGAGACTGGCCTTTTAAGCTCTGCTTATGGTATTCTAAGAATTTTCTTTCTTTTTTTTGTGTGTTTTGTTTTTTCAAAACAGGATTTCACTGTAGCTGTCAAGCCTGTCCCGGAGCTAGTTCTTTTAAACCAGACTGGCCTCGAACTCACAGAGATCCGCTTGCCTCTGCCTCTAAAGTGCTGGGATTAAAGACGTGTGCCATCACTACCCAACTTCTGAGAATTTTCTAACCTGAAGTTCCAAATTATTCCACATTCTCCCTGCAAACTGGTTTCCAAGGCCTAAGAACCATGTGGTTAGCTTTATCACAGCAATAGTCCCACTTCTCAGTACCAATTTTTTATATTAATTATTTTTCTCATGGCTTTGACAAAAGCATATAACTTAAGGAAATAAGTTTATTTTTACCTGCATTTTGAAGCCCTTTGTGAAAGGTGAGACATGGAGGCAGTGGCAATGAAGCACCTGGTCAAACTGCTTCTACAGTCAAGAGACAGATAAATCCTGGTGGCGCTTGCTTTCTCCTTTTTTTCAGCTTGAGTCTTAACCTATTGGATGGTACCACACCCACATTCAGAATAAGTTGCCCCAACTCAGTTAATTCAGTCTAAAAACTTGCTCATTAACCTGCCAAAGGTTTAGGCAATTCTAAATCCTATCAAGTTAGCAATTAATATGAACCACGTAGTCATATATTATAATGAGGCATATCTCAAAGTACTACAGATAACTAAAATTATATTACATTTCAATATCTGAAAAATAACAAACATTAAAAATTCTCATTTCTTATTTGTTTTGGTCAGTGCCATAATAATGCTGCAATTGTGAAGCTTTTTTTTTTTTTTTTTTTTTGGTTTTCAAGACAGGGTTTCTCTGTAGCTTTGGAGCCTGTCTTGGAACTAACTCTTATAGACCAGGCTGGCCTCAAACTCATAGAAATTGCCTACCGCCTCTGTCTCCTGAGTGCTGGGATTAAAGGCGTGCACCACTACTGCCTGGCTAAAGCTCTGTATTTGTACTTAATGTCCATAAAATATGAACTCCATAACACACCATAGTTTAGACAACACATTGATACAAGACATGGTTCATATTTGTCCAGTGGTGGCAGTGTTTTTCTGAGACAGTGGTACAATTACCCATGAATGTTTTTCTCACTGGTTACCTGAGTATGTGGACACCTACTAGCCTTACCAACCAAACTCCTAAAGGTGTCATGGCCATATTGGGCCTGGGAATGTGACCAGGAAGTAGATGTGAGTACCTGTTATAGCTCCTGACCAAGCTCTTTTTTACCTCCATCTTGAAGAAAAGGACATCTTTTCTCTATCCTTATTTAAAAAAAAAATGGAAGAGCTGGAGAGATGTCTCAGCAGTTAGGAATATTTGCTTCTGTTTCAATGGACCATGGTTTGGTTCCCAGCACCCACATCAGGTGGCTTACAGCTGTCTATAACTCTAGTTCTGGGAAATCAAATGCCCTCTTCAAGCCTCCATGGGCACCTAAGAGGTGCCATTCTTGACTTTAGATATTCATGTGAGCCAAGTATGTCAACTGCTTGTGCTCAGGTGCTTCTGTTTGAGGAAGGGCAATAAATGAACTTATATCAGACAGGAACATGTGCTCTTGTGAGAAATGGTACTGGGTGAGAGAAATGAATACTAATGGAGGGCTCCAGGAAGTGACTTTATAACAGAAGCCCAGGTCACAGTTCTCGATAAATGTCTATTCTTGGCTTATTTGGTCTGACTGGACTGATTGCAAGTATAGACTTTCTCAACATTCAGACCAATGTGTATGTTGCAGTATCTCATCTGCATTTTTCATACATGCCTTTAGAAACAGACGTGCTTTGCCCTACATTTACACAAACACTACTAGGCTAGGCTGGGCAGATAGAGAGCCCAGGGTGCATCCTGCTGGGAACAGACAGCTTAGCATGCAGCATTGAGTAGGTTTATTAGGATCAGACCTCAGGCAAGGTTGTCTCTTCTGCCTTCTATAACAGAAATCAGGCTTGCTTTGCTGGGGAAAACTTGTTCCATTTCTCCTGTTAGCCATTAAATCTGAATGGTTAGTATCTCTTATTGTTACATTTGAATTTCATACACTTAAAACATAACTTGTCAATGACCCATTAGTATAATAGTTGCAACCACAAGTATCAGCTACATGGTGGCCAGTGTTGGTTTTCTTTGCATTCTAGTTGTGAAGGAATAAAGCAGTAGGCCAAGAGAATGTGTAGAAATTCAGTTAACTTTTTCCAAGCCTTTTTATACTTTGGAATGAAAGAGGGAGAAATCAATCTCATTAATTAATCTTTACTCCATCCATTTAATTAACCTTTACTCCATATATTTAGTATGAGGTCATCACATCAAGCAGCTTTCAACACAATCAAATCTTCTGTTTCAAGTAAGTGAAGTAATTTTGTAAAGGAGAATATAAAGATACCTGCTTCTAAGCCACAAAAAGTAGACACTAATAAAGGGATTTTTTAAATCATTGTTCCTTCAGCAAAGCCAAATGGATGCCTCTTGCTGCCACCCAACTCTTCACTTCCTGACAGGTGTGTGGGCCTGGTGGGATGGTGTAGGAATTTTTGAAAATTGAGTAACCCATAGTCATATCTATGAACATGTCTACATTTTCTTTCTATCTGATTCTACTTCCAAATCTCCAAATCCTACCCATTAACTAAGCGCATGAGCAGGTCACTGGATGTCTAGCTGCTCTAAGTACTTAGCTTACATTAGTGTGAAACTTTGATTCCAGAGTCAGAACTTAGATTCTCACTGGACAGTCATAGTACTCTATTCCTACATCCACAGCAAATTAGTTGAGTATGATCAGGTGTCTATGAACACCCCAGAAATCCCTGCCCTGCCCAAAAGTGAAGTTTGTGTCTATAGATATAGCAGGATGGTCCTTCTACCTCATGTACCACTCTACTCTGAGAGTCCTATCTTGTGTCTCTGGGTATCTTTGGGACAACTCAGCCTTGGGAAACTCTGGCTATCCCTTGGAAAGTACACATTCATTATACCATTTTTAGCCCTAAAACCTGATTTGGGAAAGCAGTCTCCATCCTTGCTCCTCATGAGTCTGAAATAGAATTAGGCATAAGGAGGGAATCACCATGGGCATGTGCCTTTAATGGGCCCATCGTGTTCTCTAAACATGATTTTTTTTATGGGTTTAGTTGATGGGTCTGCAGCAAGCAGGTGTGAGTTCCAGGAGATTCTCCTGTGATTGGGAAGTTGTCACATCTGTGCTTTCTTGTGGGTTGTGAAGTTACCAGACCAGTCAAGTAGACTGTCTCTAGCTGCCCTATAGGGAGTTGTCACAAAGAGAATATTATGTAGAACATCCAGATAGAAGACAGTGAAAACAAAGAGGAAGGTAGGGATCTGGAAAACTCTTGAGGTGACATCCCCGTCCAGGAAAATTAAATTTAAAATAGATGTTGGAGCAACTGTATATGTAGGCTGAGATAATGAGCCATCCTGGACTCCTGCTGAAGTAGTTAAGAAAGGCTGTCCCTTACTCTGAGGTCACTACCATCATTTAACCAGGCTAGGTAAAGGCCAAATTGAAAATAAATCAAACTGATGTTTCCCTGTCTTCTTTTTGACTAATGAATTCTGTAACATGTGGGCTAATCATATCTTAACAGCAGTCAGTGAATGTTCCTGTTCATAGGGGTCTAGTCAGTAGTACTAGGCAGCAGTTGAAGAACTAAGACAAATGTGGGGGCTGTAGCTCTGCTCTGGAGAAATTATGCCTAATTTGCAGTCAATGAACACCCAGTAGAATACACAGGAAGAAACAAACTTATACCTATACACACCCTGACAACCCCATGAAAGGACTTGGAAATTTGCTCTGACTTATTACATACAAGGATATTTAAATTTGTTTTTAAATTACAGTAAATTTTCAGTCTCATTAGCATGTTTCACTGTTTAACAGAATAGAATCAATGGAAATTGACCCAACTCCTCAAGCAAGAAAGGTAAGTATACCTGGGCTGCCACATTTCTCAAGGCACATGGTGGTCTCTAGCAAAGGTTTTTACTGTAACTGGAGGTTTCTCTCGTGCCCACCAGTTCCTGAATAACCACTCCAAGGCTTAACATTAATTACATACTGTTTGGCCTACTAACCCAGGCTTATTATTAACTAGCACCTACAACTTAAGTTAATCCATTTCTTTTATTTCATATTTTACCATGAGGCTTGTGACTTCTTACTCACATCTTGCTTCTCCAACATCTTCTGGCATCTCCCTCACTCCTCCTTCTTTCTCCCTTCCTCTGCTTGGATTTTCCACCCATCTGTATTGTGCCCTACCATAGGCCAAAGCAGCTTCTTCATTAACCAATGGTAATAAAACATATTCACAGCATATAGGGGGACAATCCCACACCACTTTACTGTGTTAACAACACCAGAGTTAATGGATGGGTTGTGCTTAGAAACAAGAACATTCCCTTCTGTCCTTATGGCCAGGCCTATGATAAGGGCAACAGGGTCCCTTGCATTGTTAGTAAAAGTGGCAGGACTTGGAGCCCTGTATTTCACCTTCCCTTGACCATAATCAAGAAAGAAGTGCTTATTATAAACAACCCTATCAGCACTAAAAACAAGTGGGCCAGACATGTAAGGTTTAAAAAACAAAGCCACAACTGTAAATTGGAGAGAAACAAAAACAGTGGAAATGAAACCAAACCTAGGACAAACATGAGGCCCTCAGAGATGTTTCACAAGGCTGGGGTATCACCAGGAGGGCTGTAACCAGAAGAATCAAGCAAAGGAGAGAGACTGCATATACTCTAATGACACTCTTTCTTTGGTGTGAATTTATTACTATGTGTTATTTCAAGGGCCTTTAATAGAGCTGCCTGCCTGCTAGCACATTTTTAAGTGCTTTTTAAATGAGGACCATTCTCCTAATAGTCCTCCAAGGTAGATACCAGTGTGTGGACTTGTTAATCAGAAGTCATGTCCATTTCTAACAGAATCTCCTGAACCTGCTTATAAAGGAATCTAGATTTCAGAGTAGATAGGTAGGACTTTAGCAGGGAATGAGAAGTTATTCATGCCTTGAGGAGAAGATACTTAAGGTCCTTGGCAGTTGACACAAAGAGAGACTGCCCCCTCCCTGCTCAGCTTACCTCTTGTGCGTGCTTACTTCCTCCAGTGTACACCTACTCTACTGTGGGCAATTTCCCACTCTCCCTTGCTCTCTACCTTAGACTGCCCAGAAGCTCACAGATCCCTGCCGCATCTCTCAGCTCCTTAGAGGCTAGACATCTGCTTCTACCTTCGGCCTGAGGCCTGGTTTCAGGGTTGTTGTGCATGTACTGGTGGTTCTCCAGATCTCCATATTAATGGTGAAGAGGGACCCTTATGGGGGGCAGGGGCAGGTCATTCTGCTTCAGGTTTCTTTAACCTCCAAGCAGTTGGGGTGAGCTAGAGATACAGAAGATAACAGGCACAGTTGATACATTGCAGCTGGGGGGAGGGGGAGACAGAATTCAGTGAGTGAAACTCCAAAGAGAAGTGTTAGACAACACATAGACAGACATCTGGAAAGAGGGCAGTTAGTAAACATTTTAAACTTTGCAAGGCAGACGTCTTCTCCGAGTCAAGCAAGGACAGTAACATTACCTGTGCTCCTAGAGTCTCAGGAAAAAGGGGGCCCAAGAAGGAGGGTTCAGCCTAGGCCGCTCCAACCAGATCATTTGGGATTTAATTGTCCTTTCCTCTCCTAATATTCCTAAAGGAATTTAGTGGGGTCCCGGATCATTTGCTATTTCAGGGCCAGGGAGAACAGAAGTGATCCTCTGTCCTTCCCTGTTCTGTCTCAGTCTATGAGGCTATCATCCAGTAAACAGGTGGTTTTGTCATAAGCGTCAGGACTACAGAGGTATAGAGCTCCAGAGACATCAGTCCTGATGAAAAGAATTGGACCCTCACAAGCGGCACTTTGGACATTTCACTGGCTGTTTTCTTTTGCCTATATAGCCTGAGATGGCAGCAGGCCCTTCAAGAATCTCTCTGATTAGTCCACCTCAGGATGGACGCATGGGTAAGTAAAATTTCCTGTGATCTTACTTTAAATCCATGAAAAACAAGGGTATTTTCCCTGAAAGGCATATTTCACCAAAGTTGTCAGTACTTACCTACTTAAGGGCTGCCCTCCACCAGCTGGCTGGGAGATTTGGGGTTTACCACAGCAGAGATATTTTGAACCATATTAGGAAAAGCTCTTGGGATCATGCAGATTGTTTTACTGTCTCCTTGTAGTTTAATCAAAAGTTGTTTTGCCTCTTTATTTGCTAATAATTGACTTGGGTTGCTAGTTCATTGCCCTGGTGGCTCTTGTCCAGTGATCCTTCCAGACCCTGATTCTTGTCATGTGGGCTCCCTAATATCCACAGCCCTCCTCCTGCTCTGGGTGTGGGAGCGCTTGTTAGCTAACAGATAAAAATTCCAAAACCTATAGCCTCCTGACAATTCTCCTAAGAAGTATAGAGCCCATGGCCATTCTGCCTGCTCTATCCTGGAAAGAGAAAACTCAGTGAATAAAGTGCTTGGTGTGAAAGCATGAGGACCTGAGTTTACTTCCCCAGGTACCCATGTTAAAAACCTGATACAACAGTGCACATCCTTGTCCTGAGAGATGGCAGTGAAGTTCACTAGTCAGCCAGTCTAGCTGAAATGACAAGTTTCAGATTTGGCAATTGGCAATTTTATATCTCAAAGACTAAAGTAGAGAATGACAGAGGAAGACACCTAACATTAACCCCTGAGCTCTAGGTGCACAGAGAGAGAGAGAAAGGGGGGAGCGGGAGAGACGAAGGGGAGAAGGAGAACAGAAGAGATGGGGAGGGGAGGGGAGGG
>NW_026067971.1:8211478-8213681 GCF_014885135.2 Alexandromys fortis | reverse complement strand
GGAAGGGAAGGGAAGGGAAGGGAAGGGAAGGGAAGGGAAGGGAAGGGAAGGGAAGGGAAGGGAAGGGAAGGGAAGGGAAGGGAAGGGAAGGGAAGAAACAGTTAACATGGCTCATAAAATGTTACCAGCCACTGTTTGGTGTCCTTTGCTCTACCTGGTTGGAAATAGTGGGTAAGTGAGGAAAAGTTCTGCCAGTGCTAACCTTTGACAACTTTTACAACCCTTGGCTTCTTCAGCCAGGCTGCAGGCAGGAGCAGGTGGCATTCTGTAGTATTATGATTTATGTGCAGACCTCACTGGTATTCTCAGTGTTGGGTAACAAGTGTTATAGTGATTATATAGACCTAGAATGATGACATAAGTCACAAAACAATCCCACACCAATTCAGAATTATGAATAATAAAAGGGTTATTTATTTAAGGGGAAAACTTATAGATTACTATCCTAGACAACAAGTCTAGCAGCTAGAAGTAGGAGACAGAAGCAAGAGAGTGGTCGCACATTTACTGCTGCTTTTACAGTATAAGAGACCATGACTGAGTGGGCTGGTATCTTAAAGGCTATTAGCTGAAGGAGCAGAATATGCTCACACAGCACCACCCCCTTTTAAGTAAGAAAGTTCCAAACCCAATACAAAACTATATACACTAGGAACAGATAGCAAGTATAACTAGAATTACAACCAGCATAATATTAAACAAGGAACATATGCTCAATGTTTTAATAAACATTCTATCCTATGGAGTCTAAGTCTTATATTGGAATGGCTTGGCTAGATCATAAGAGGACAGTAACTACGACTATTTAATCTTCAACCCCATTGAAGGCCTGAGAAGGGAGATAATATTACTTGAGCAGGCAGGAAGTACAATCAAGTAGCTTCCAAAGCGAGCAATATATGACAGTTATATTGTGGACAATATACGACAATTAGCTACCTGAGCAAACACCCAAAGTCTCATTTTGCAACAATGAAACAACCAGCTTTGGCTTAGGCCTAGCATAACTGACAGACGATTCTTAGAGGCAGGAAATTTTTCAAAACCATCTTACCCTGTTTTGACAAGATTTGACAGTCCTGCTTACCCATTTTCGGATATCATGTATCTTGTCAGTGGTTGAGGCATTGTCAGTTCCTTGCCCAAAGGCCAGTTTTGCCTAGAAGAAAACAAGCTCCGAGTGGAGTGTCTTTGGTGCTCAACAGTCTCTCAGGAATATATTGGTGCTGTCAGAAGCAATCATGTTTCATGTCAACAGAACCCTAAGTTATTTAAATGCCATGTTCCACAGATCCTTGAAGTGGTTGAAGATTATCTATCTAGACAGAATACAATCTCTATGTATCTAAAGAAACTAATTGATCTGACTATATGTACAACAAACATGAACAATTATAGACCTATAATAATTAATACCTGTATAACTTAAAGACTAAAACTTCATGTCATATTATTAAATAATCTGTAAACAAATGTGCAACAAATGAGGACAATGACCTCAAAATGTAAACAGTGTATAAGTATCTTGATCAGAGGTAGGAGTAATATATAATACAATATGAAAATTGTATCAATATACAAAATGTTCTAACCAAAGGTAAAAATGTGCAAATATACATTCTGACAAAATAACTTTGCATAGGTGTACAAATAATGTAAACAAAAATAACAAATATAATTTGAACTTGTATCAATATACAAAAACTATACCAATGTAATGTAAACCATAAATAATAGCTCACAAGTATTCACTCTATTACCCACTATTATTATCTTTTTTTTTTTTTTGAACAATCATAGTTAGGATTCCCCAGCCCTTGACAGTGGCTAACATTACAGCTTCAGTGTCTAAGATGCCAGAATTTCCCAGATTTCAGGCCTAGGATGTCTGAGACCTTTGGCTTTTGGGCTTGGCCAATCTCCACAATACTTCAGTTGCCTCTCATTGCTGTTGCCACTATCACTGCCACCACTAGATCCCAGGGAGCACAAGGCTGCATTTTCTTTTCTTTTCTTTTTTTTTAGTTTTTATTTATTTATTTATTTATTAAAGATTTCTGTCTCTTCCCCACCGCCGCCTCCCCTTTCCCTCCCCCTCCCCCAATCAAGTCCCCCTCCCTCGTCAGCCCAAAGGGCAATCAGGGTTCTCTGCCCTGTGGGAAGTCCAAGGACCACCCACCTCCATCCAGGTCTAGTAAGGTGA